>NW_007730506.1:229208-237595 GCF_000696425.1 Galeopterus variegatus
CAGATTGTATGAATTACACAACCGTCCACCAGAAGACATTTAGAAATAACCTATCCCAGGAACCTTTCACAATCATATCGTAAATTACCTACGTGATCTTGGAAGAGAATGGTGAGCAGGGATAGAGAGGCCGATGGTCCCTTCACACTGGCACACACATCGGGGACCTCATTTTCTTGATCAAATAATAACCTTAGCATGGGAGAGAAAATGGTAAGAAATAAAATGAATTCCTGTGAAATACAAAGTTAAGCAAATCCTATCAACACATAAAACCCACCTTGCCTGGAGTTTCAAATCCCTCCCTTGGTTCACAGTGTCCTGAATGCATTGCACACACTGCCTTTTTGGATGGTCTCAGTATCCCAAATAATAGCATTGTTGCCTGGAGTAAGAAGCCAACCTCTACAAACCACCGCAGCCTCCTTTTCCTCCTGCAGTGAATTCTGGGAGACTCTCTTCTTCCTGTCTCTTTGACCACTAATTCATTTTTACTCAAGTAACTCCACAATTGAATTTATCTATTGTTTTCTTTTTAATTTCCAAGAATTCTGTCTCATTTTTATAAAAGTTATGAATTCTCTTTTGTTAATGTTTTCTGTTGTTTTCCCCATTAACTTTGCTTCCTTGCATATTTCTTGTGTTTTTGTAATATTGGCACCTCTGTTTTATGCTACTAGCTTTCTTAAAATTTCTGAAGATTTAGAGCTCTGTGTTCCTATTTTAAGTTGGTGGTTTAGAGTAAAACACTGGTGCTCCTGAGTCTATTTTTCTTATCAAATGAGAATTCCTACTCCTCTGTTTATGGTGTGTGTTGAGAGGAGGGTCGGTGATGAGGCTGGGTGGAGTATGCCAGTGTCCACATGAATAGAGAAGGAATCTCCATTCTTCCTTCAACCAAACACTTCTTTGGGGTTCTCTGTGTCAGAATTTCTTCTGCAAGATCCAATGCCTTAACTTTAATCTGGGGGCATAGGCTGGTGTCCGCTGCTCCTTTTCCATTTTTAATTCCCAGCTGTCACCTGAAATTGCAGACTTGTCTCTACCCCTGCCCTGCATTTTATAGTTCAGTCCACCGTCTCCCCGGACTTCTCCCTTGTGTACAGTGTGAGCAAGCAGAAAGGCCCCAGCTGGCCCAGCTGTTTCGAAGGAAAGTCTTTAATTAATTACTCTGATGGTTGCATTTGTTGAGTCTGACTTCAAAAATTTCTATGGAGCTTTTGAGGGAAGAAGTTTTCCCACATGAGACACCTTTTCTCCAACCTGTATTTCGTGTTGTGTTGTTGTAGCTCTGATTCCCTCATGATTGCAATGCTGCAAGATTTCTGCTGCACTAGCAGCAGGCTTTCATATTTTTTTTTTTTATCACTGTTAAGATATATGCTTTTCAAATACGTTTTTCAGATCGGTCAATGAAGCTCAAGACAAGAGGAGATAAATGCAAATGCTGCGTCTTCCAACTGAAAGCAGAAGTTGCAAGAGATTATTTAATCTTGTTAACAAAAGGCAACTCTTGGTAAAGAATATGGGTTTGCTTTCTCTCTCTCTCTCTCCTCTCTCTCTCTCTCTCTCTCTCTCCCCCCCCTCTCTCTCCCCCCTCCCTCTTTATGTATGGATGTAATGGGGTCTTCAAAACTTTTATGGAAAGATTCATATCTCTTGTAACTTTTATTTTCTTGTAATTTTTTGAGTACCCTTGTATACACACATCCAGAAATTGTTTCAAAAGTTTGTGGAAAATAGTATCAAAAGATAATAGGAGGCTATCTGGCTGCAACAATCCAATCTATAACCTTCAAAGGGGGAATTTAGCTCTTTGTTGTCACAGAAAATGTTTAGAGACTTAGATTACTAAAATGTTCCTTAATTTCAGGAGTGAGAATCCACATTTTGAGAAGTGCAGGTAGACTTTCTGTTATCCTGAAAACTTCAAGGGCTTTTATGACTGCAGCAAGCATGCAGCTTACCAATTGAAAGGCAGCTGGATGAATGCTCCTGGGATAAAAGATTAAGCATCTTCCTATTGTAATAAATTTCTACAAACCATTATAAAAAATAACAGGAGGAGGCTGATATCACCAAGATGGCAGACTAGATGATATCCAGTGTGGCTACCCATGCAAGAGATCAACTTACTTAAAACACAAAACTGCCATCCTGAAACCACTGGAACTAGAAGGAAGATGAGAAGAGACCTACTGAATCCATGAAGGAATGGGAGGCCAGGGCAAGTGGGAGGGATCACTCCAATCAGTCTCAGCCCAGCTGCTCCCTAAGTCAGCTGGCACAGTGCATGAAGACACTACCTGGAGGAGGCAAAGCTGCTGCAGTGCTTTGTGCATAAAGCTACTCAGAGCCTGCAGGGGAGAAGGGTGCCATGAATGCTGGCAAAAAGAAAAATCACTTCAAAGTGCTCCCTCCCATTTCCCAGGCCAGTGTTGCTAATCAAGAGGTTCCACTGCTCCCTCATAGGAGGGAGAGGCCACAGGTGATGGTAGGAAGGAGTCACTTCAGACAGACCCATCCCACACCTTCAGGACCAGCATAGAGACATGCACTAAGAGGACCAATTTACCTGCTGTCTCACAGGTGAGAGGAGAGAGTAGGAGATGGGTGTCTAATTTTTCCTGAGGTCTGTGAATATTTGCAAGGGGATTTGCATTGGACCAGCCCCAAGGGAAATGGTTTGATTATTGGGGGTGGGAGGGAGGGTCCTGATCTTCCAGGGGGTAGGAGATGGGTGTTTAATTTGTCTTGAGGTCTATGAGTATTTGCAAAGGGATTTGCATTGGACCAGCCCCAAGGGAAATGGTTCAATTGCTGGGGGGCAGGGGGGGTGTCTGATCTTCCGGGGGTACACCAGAGCACAGAGTTGGCAGCTGATCTGCTTCCCAGTTGGCACAGGTGCCACACAGTGGAGGCTAGTCAGGGCAGTAAAAATAAAGGGGCACAATTTGTAGGAAAGACTGAGTCCCAAAACCAATTTTCTGCACAGCCCAGGTGCTTTTGTGGAGATTCCACATTACCCCGAATGAAATGCCAACAATTAAAATTTGTTTCATACAAAAGTTTTCCCCAGACCGAAAAACATCAGCAAGTCTACAATTTAGTTCAGGCACAGTGTTCAAGCTCCAATTGCTGTAGTAGGTTTCCCCAGTCCTAGAAATAACAGCAGGGCAGAAAGTTAGTTCCACTGCAGTGTTTAAGTAGTGATGGTTGCTATTAATCCACCACAGAATGCAAAACAAAACATAAACCAGGGACAAAGTTCTGATATTGAGCAGGAAAGGTGTCACACCACCAAGCAACACATAAAAAACCTAAAAGAGATAGCCATCTACTCAAATGTGCAGGCATCAATGTAAAGACACAAAAATTGAGAAAGATCAGAGAAATATGGCACCACCACAGGAAATCAATAAAGTGCCAGACTTGATCAAACAGAGGAAAGTTTCAGTGAGTTCAAAGACAGAACATAGGAAATTGCCCAATCAGAGGAGAAAAAACCACATAAATTAGAAAAAATGAAACAGAATTGCAGCAATTAGGGGACATCTTCAAGGAAAATAACCTCTTCATATTTGGTGCACCAAAAGGACCCAAAGGAGGAAAAGACCTAGAAAATACATTTAAGGAAATAATAGCTAAAAATTTCCCAAGTATGTGGAAAGATGACAGCATTCAGGTACAGGAAGCTCGTATGTTTCAAATCAAATTCAATCCAAAAATTAACTCCCCAAGGCACATTATCAAAAAACAAAGACAAAGAAAGGACAGTGAAAGCAGCAAGAGAAAAGACACATGTAATATTCAACAAAGATTCAATATGGCTTTCAGTGGATTTCTCAGTAGAAACTCTACAGGTCAGGAGAGAGTTGTATGTTATACTTAAAATACTGAAGGAAAAATACTGGCAACCCAGAAACCTGTATCCAGCAAAACTAACCTTCAAATGTGAAGGAGAAATAAAGTCTTTTCAGACAAACAAAAGCTAAAAGAATTCATGAACACTATATCTGCCTTACAGAAAATGCTGAAGGGAATTCTTCAAGATGTAAGAAGATGACCCTAAACAAGAAAAATCTGAAGGTAAAAAACGTGCTAGTAAAGTTAAACTAAGCACACAATCTCTAATGCTTCAATATTTTAAGGGTGATGAATAAACCACTTACATTCTTAGTATGACAAACCTAATAATATAATAATAACAAATATAACAACCATAAAATACATAGGCAATATTAAACAATGTAGCTTGAAACAACAAAAAGTCAAAAAGTGGGAGGGAATGGTTTCAAAAGATAAAGTCGACCTGGTTTTTTTCTTTTTTCATAATGATCAAAGTTAAGTTGTTACTGATTAAAATAATTTCTTTTTTCATAATGATCAAAGTTAAGTTGTTACTGATTAAAATAATTTCTTTTTTCATAATGATCAAAGTTAAGTTGTTACTGATTAAAATAATTTATTATAACTATAACATGTTTTTTGTAAGCTTCATGGCAACTATAACACAAAAACCTATAATAGACATACTAAAAATAATTAGAAATTAAAATATATTACTAAAGAAAAATCACTTAATCACAAGGGAAGACAGATTGGAATAAAGAGAAAAAGCATTTACAAAACAACGAGAAAAAATAATAAAATGGCAGTAACGAGTCTATATATATATATATATATATACATATATATATATGTATATATATATATATATATATATCAGTAATAACTCTAAATGTAAATGGATTAAATTGCCCAATTAAAAGACACATAGCAGATGAGTAGATTATAAAACAAGAACCAACAATATGCTGCCTACAAGAAGCTCACTTTACCTATGAAGACACACATCAAGTGAAAGTAAAGGGACTTTTAAAAAAATGATTTATACAAATAAAAAACAAAAAATAGCAGGAGTAGCTACCTATATTTATAAAATAGAACTAAAGATAAAATAGAACTCAAGCAAAGTAAAGCAAAAAATAGATAAGGGTGGTCATTATATAATGATAAACGGATGAATTCAACAAGAAGATATAACAATTCTAAACATATATGCACCCAATACTGGAGCACCCAGATATATAAAGCAAATACTATTAAACCTCATGGGAGAGATGGACTCCAACACAGTAAAAGCTGGGAAATTTAGTACCCTACTTTTAACAAAGGACAGATCATCCAGACAGAAAATTGACCAAGAAACATCAGAGTAAATCTCTACTGTAGATCGATTGTACCTAATAGACATGTACAGAACTTTCCATAACAGCTGCAGAATGCAGATTCTTCTCAGTAGCACACANATCATATACATTGTATATTGACAAAATAAAAATTTAACGAAAAATAAATAAATAAATAAAATGTAAACGTCAATAAATAAATAAATAAATAAATAAATATCTGCAAACCATTATAACAAATAATAGGAGGAGGCTGATATCACCAAGATGGCAGACTAGATGATACCCAGTGTGGCTACCCATGCAAGAGATCAACTTACCACAATTAAAACACAAAACTGCCATCCTGAAACCACTGGAACTAGAAGGAAGATGAGAAGAGACCTATTGAATCCATGAAGGTATGGGAGGCCAGGGCAAGTGGGAGGGATCACTCCAATCAGTGCACAGTGCATGAAGATGCTACCTGGAGGAGGCAAAGCTGCTGCAGTGCTTTGTGCATAAAGCTACTTGGAGCCTGCAGGGGAGAAGGGTTCCATGAATGCTGGCAAAAAGAAAAATCACTTCAAAGTGCTCCCTCCCATTTCCCAAGCCAGTGTCACTACTCAAGAGGTTCCACTGCTCCCTCATAGGAGGGAGAGGCCACAGGTGACGGTAGGAAGGAGTCACTTCAGACAGACCCATACCACACCTTCAGGACCAGCATAGAGCCATGCACTAAGAAGACCAATGGACCTGCTGTCTCACGGGTGAGAGGAGAGAGTAGGAGATGGGTGTCTAATTTGTCCTGAGGTCTGTGAATATTTGCAAGGGGATTTGCATTGGACCAGCCCCAAGGGAAATGGTTTATTTACTGGGGGCAGGGGGGAGGATGCTGATCTTCCAGGGTTATATCAGGGCACAGAGTTGGCAGCTGATCTGCTTCCCAGTTGGCACAGGTGCCACACAGTGGAGGCTAGTCAGAGCAGTAAAAATAAAGGGGCACATTTTGTAGGAAAGACTAAGTCCCAAAACCAATTTTCTGCACAGCCCAGGTGCTTTTGTGGAGATTCCACATGACCCCAAAATGAATGAAATGCCAACAATTAAAATTTGTTTCACACAAAAGTTTTCCCCAGACCAAAAAACATCAGCAAGTCCACAATTTAGTTCAGGCACAGTGTTCAAGCTCCAATTGCTGTAGTAGGTTTCCCCAGTCCTAGAAATAACAGCAGGGCAGAAAGTTAGTTCCACTGCAGTGTTTAAGTAGTGATGGTTGCTATTAATCCACCACAGAATGCAAAACAAAACATAAACCAGGGACAAAGTTCTGATATTGAGCAGGAAAGGTGTCACACCACCAAGCAACACATAAAAAACCTAAAAGAGATAGCCATCTACTCAAATGTGCAGGCATCAATATAAAGACACAAAAATTGAGAAAGATCAGAGAAATATGGCACCACCACAGGAAATCAATAAAGTGCCAGACTTGATCAAACAGAGGAAAGTTTCAGTGAGTTCAAAGACAGAACATAGGAAATTGCCCAATCAGAGGAGAAAAAACCACATAAATTAGAAAAAATGAAACAGAATTGCAGCAATTAGGGGACATCTTCAAGGAAAATAACCTCTTCATATTTGGTGCACCAAAAGGACACAAAGGAGGAAAAGACCTAGAAAATACATTTAAGGAAGTAATAGCTAAAAATTTCCCAAGTATGTGGAAAGATGACAGCATTCAGGTACAGGAAGCTCGTATGTTTCAAATCAAATTCAATCCAAAAATTAACTCCCCAAGACACATTATCAAAAAACAAAGACAAAGAAAGGACAGTGAAAGCAGCAAGAGAAAAGACACATGTAATATTCAACAAAGATTCAATACAGCTTTCAGTGGATTTCTCAGTAGAAACTCTACAGGTCAGGAGAGAGTTGTACGTTATACTTAAAATACTGAAGGAAAAAGACTGGCAACCCAGAAACCTGTATCCAGCAAAACTAACCTTCAAATGTGAAGGAGAAATAAAGTCTTTCTCAGACAAACAAAAGCTAAAAGAATTCATCAACACTAGATCTGCCTTACAGGAAATGCTGAAGGGAATTCTTCAAGATGTAAAAAGATGACCCTAAACAAGAAATATCTGAAGGTAAAAAATGTGCTAGTAAAGTTAAACTAAGCACACAATCTCTAATGCTTCAATGTTTTAAGGGTGGTGAATAAACCACTTACATTCTTAGTATGACAAACCTAATATTATAATAATAACAAATATAACAACCATAAAATACATAGGCAATATTAAACAATGTAGCTTGAAACAACAAAAAGTCAAAAAGTGGGAGGGAATGGTTTCAAAAGATAAAGTCGACCTGGTTTTTTTCTTTTTTCATAATGATCAAAGTTAAGTTGTTACTGATTAAAATAATTTATTACAACTATAACATGTTTTTTTGTAAGCTTCATGGCAACTATAACACAAAAACCTATAATAGACATACTAAAAATAAATAGAAATTAAAATATATTACTAAGGAAAAATCACTTAATCACAAGGGAAGACAGATTGGAATAAAGAGAAAAAGGATTTACAAAACAACGAGAAAAAGATAATAATATGGCAGTAACGAGTCTATATATATATATATATATCTATGTATATATATATATATATATATATCAGTAATAACTCTAAATGTAAATGGATTAAATTGCCCAATTAAAAGACACATAGCAGATGAGTAGATTATAAAACAAGAACCAACAATATGCTGCCTACAAGAAGCTCACTTTACCTATGAAGACACACATCAAGTGAAAGTAAAGGGACTTTTTAAAAAATGATTTATACAAATAAAAACCAAAAAATAGCAGGAGTAGCTACCGATATTTATAAAGTAGAACTCAAGATAAAATAGAACTCAAGCAAAGTAAAGCAAAAAAATAGATAAGGGTGGTCATTATATAATGATAAACGGATGAATTCAACAAGAAGATATAACAATTCTAAACATATATGCACCCAATACTGGAGCACCCAGATATATAAAGCAAATACTATTAAACCTCATGGGAGAGATGGACTCCAACACAGTAAAAGCTGGGAAATGTAGTACCCTACTTTTAACAAAGAACAGATCATCCAGACAGAAATTTGACCAAGAAACATCAGAGTAAATCTCTACTGTAGATCGATTGTACCTAATAGACATGTA
>NW_007730507.1:0-13712 GCF_000696425.1 Galeopterus variegatus
TAAAAAATAACAACAATAAAATAATGCAAATAAAAACAGTATAACAACTATTTGCATAGGATTTTCCTTGAATTAGTTATGATAAGTAATCTAGAGATGATTGAAAGTGTACAGGAAAATGCACATACTATGCTATTTTATATCAGGGACTTGAGCATCCACAGATTTTGGTATGGGGAGCATAAGAGGACCCTAGATCCAATGCCCCTCATATATGGAAGGATGACTGTATTAGTTTTTGACCACTACTACAACAAATTACTGCAAGCATAGTATCTCAAGGCATCTCAAATTTATTATATTAAAGTTACAGTGGTCAGAAATTTGTAATGAGTTTCACTGGGCTAAGATCAAGGTGTAATAGGCCTGTATTCTTTCTGGCGGCTATAGGAGAAAACCTGTTCCCTTGCCTTTTCCAGCTTCTAGAGGCCACCTGTATACCTCGGCCAATGACCCTTTTCTCCATCTTCAAAGCTAGCAGCATAGCATTTTCGGAGCTCTCTGTGACCTTTAATCTCCTGCCTCTCTTCTTCAATTACAAGAACACTTGTTACACTGAGCTCACCCAGATAACCCACTCATCTCAAGATCCTTAACCTAATTGCATCTGCAAAGTCCCTTTTGCTCTGTAAGGTAACATATTCACAAGTTTTGGGGAATAGGAAGTGGACCTCGTGGGGCAGGGGACAGAGGGTGGGGGACATTGTTCTGCCTGTCACAGTCCACCTTCTGGCCCCCAAAGATTCATGTTTGTTCTACATGCAAAGGTTCCAAGGTTCTCAAAATTTTCAGCCTATTACAGCATCAACTCAAAGTCCAAGATTTCATCAGTTCAAAATTTTCAAATCTTATCTTCATCATCAAAATTAGGTATGAGTGAGTCTCTGGGTATAATTCACCCAGAGGCACACTTTGCTATTCGTGAACCTGTGAAACTCAAGAAATGGGTTATATGCTCCCAAAATACAGTAGAGGAAAGGCATATCATAACAGTTATAAACATTCCCATTTAAAAAGGGAGAAAATTAAGGAAAAGAAGAAGTCACCACTAGCAAACCATTTCAGAATCTAGCTGGGAAAATTCCATTGTGTTTCACAGGCTTGGGAATAATCCTGATTTTGGGCTCATAGCTCCACCTTGGCTTAGAAGTATTATACTCCTACCTGTAAAATTTGAGGGAACTAACATCTTCTAAACTTATTTTGCCATGAATGGCAACATATTCATGAGTGCCAAAGATTAGTGCATGGGCATCATTGGGGGACCAATTTCCTGCCTATCAAGGTAGACATAAAAAAGTTCACATGGCTCTAGTTAGCAGAATCTCCTCACTTGATTATAAGTAGTGTAAATGCATTGGCCTGCCAAATTGTAATCCTGAGAGGTGCTTACAAAAAGAAGCATTTTTTCCTTTCCCTACAGCAGGGAAAATCATGTTTTCTCACTCAGGGAGCAGTCTCAAAAAGGTATACCATTGAGCACAGCAGTTACTATTTAAACACCAAGATTTTTATGATCCTAGAATAATGAAAGATCACGCCTTCAGACCTTTCAGAAAGCAACATTTATTAGGCAAGTGTATTAGTTATCTGCTGCTTTCTAACAAATTACCTCAAAACTTAGATGCTTTAAGCAAAAATAAGCATTTATTACCTGATAGCTTTGAATCAGGAATTTGGAAATAGTTTAGCTGGCTGGTTCTAGATTGGGTTGTCCTATGAACTTACAATCAGGATGTTGAATGCTGTATCCTGCTATAATTTGTAATGGGACTACACAAAGGAGTGAATATCAGGAGGTGATTACCATTGGGGGCATCATGGAAATGGCTACCACAGTGAGAAAAATATCTTATGGGAAAATGCACTAAATAGAAACTCAACTGTGAAACAAATTCTCACAGGCAGTGAGGGGAAAACCTCCATGATCAATGAAGGACTTCAACTCAGTATTAAAATAAATACTTTGAATCACTCTTCTAAAATTATCCTTATATTTGCTTTGGGGAAGAAGACTGAGAATAAGAAGGAAGAAGACTTCATGAAAAATAGAGTATTGTTTACAGGTAAAACATGTAAGATAAAATAGATCTAAAAAACTAAAAAACTGAAAGTATTCACTCCATATCTAGTACATGAGACCCTGATATAGCATTTATCAACCGTGTGTTTACAGAATTACTCTTACAACAGTGAGCCCAGCTTCTAAAGAGTCATTTTGACACATTTTTTAAAAATGCAGTGTTTGCATGGAAATTTAACCAGTATTTCGAAAATCCCCTTGACTCTAAATTTATCAGTGTATAATCATAATTGCAAGGAAAAGTAAGAGGTCATCTAACTTTTTCTCTAAGCGAAATTGTTAGGGTAGTATTCAAAATTAATGGATAATTCTCTGGGTTTCTGTTCTAAATCTTGCCTTCTGCTGGAAGTAACAATGACCTATAGTGATACCCTCAGGCTAATGTTGTTCCTCTATTGTAACAAGTAAATTTATTCGGCTCTTAGAAATATTAAGTAAAAGCAGGTGATGCATGGGATTGAGGCCCAGAATATGGTTGATTAAATATCAACTCTTTTGCTCTGCTTAATCTAAAGGCTTATGATGTGGTTTTAGCAATGTTCCTTTTCAGAAAAAATAAAAATAATAAAAGACAACTGTTGACAATATTCAGAAGATACAAGCCTCAATAATCCCTAGGATATTCATTCAAGAAATGTGGTCACACTACTTATTTTTTCTAATATGTTACTGGACACTATAGAAGAAATGTAGGAAGTAGTACAAAATCCTTAACCTGAAGGAACTTAGTATGTAGGGTCCTGATTCCTTCCGCTGTTTAGAGATGTCAATTAGTCGCCCTCTTACTCTCTAGGTTCCCCATGATAAATCCTAGCCAAAAAGGAGTCAGAAGAAAATGAAAATGTCAACTTTATTACTGGCCACTCAACCAAAATGCAGATGCCTCAGTAAAGGAGGATTAGAGGACAGAATTGGGATGTGTGACCAAAGTGGGGTGGACACCATCTACCACTCTTGTAGCTTCCCCCTGCCCCCCCCAAAATAACTCAACACTGAATTCTCTCTATTTGCCCACACCTAGGTTAAGTCTGACAAAACAAATGCTTATCGAGTACAACAGGAAAGACTGTTTATCCTTAGGGATTAATAAGCATTTTATCTCCTTGTCTGAATATCTCAAGATAAACCTAGTGCTACACAGCAGCTTCTCCCACTGTGACAGGCTCTGAATTGCCCTAAATAGTCCTGGAATACATCAGCTACCCAACAACTTCAGTATCATTTATTAACATATCTCAGCCCCTGAGTCTTGCTAGTGGGGCACATTGTGTGATTTTGCAGTTACTAAAATTTACAGCAAAACTCTCAAATGACTAGGAAGATTTTAGGGGGAGCCCAATACCTTATTCAGTACGACTTCATTAATTTATATCTAGTTAGAAAAAGAAAACAAATTACAACTTAAGAGTTCCAGAGAAACCTTCAGAGTGTGTATTAAAAAGTTGCTTTGAAACATAAGAAACCTGAAATGGGAATGAATTAAACTGATATCGTTTCATTTCACTAATGAGCAAATATTTAAACAACTTTATTTGCCATCTGGATGCCTGCCAATACGAAAGCTCCTTCAATAAAGAGTTGCTATCCTCTTGCTTATTAAAGCTGTGTTTTCTACATATCTGTTCTCTTGCAGGTTGTTGGTGAAAAATATACATATATTAAAATATTGGTTAGAGTGCAGTGCTGATAATAATACCAAAGTCAAGGGTTCGGAACCCCATACCAGCCAGCTGCAAAAAAGAAAAAAAAAAAAAAGGTCACAGGTCAAACAACCTTAAAATATTTTAGGTTACATCACAAGCAAATAAGTTAATTATATTAACATATAATTATCAAATCCCACTTTAATATATAGGAGGAAGCTGTCATAGGAAAAAGCAAGATGAAGTATTCTAATGACTTAAAGAGCATTATTATAAAATAACAGTTTCTAATAGTGCAGACAATTAATAGATCCGGGCAAAAACATCCTCACATCCTCACCTACAGCAAAATTCTCTTTGCTTCTGATTTTATCATTGCCAACTGTCAATCAAAACAGAACTGATGATAAATACATACTGCATGCAGAAGACACCTACACAAGCACAAATGCACACACACACTCACACAATAGGATTTCCATTCCATATTTTGTGATCAATACCTATGGAAAGAATAATTGGCATGTATACTTAACACTTCTGAAAAATAGCAATAATAATAGTGTGCCAAGGGTTAAGAAATAAGTATTATAATGAAGCCATGCTTCTCAGCACCAGTGATTAAGCCATTTTTGATCAAAACGTAGTAGTCACTGTAAAGAGCAGTCACATCACTGCTTCCCTGTTAGCACTGGCTAAATATTATTGCTCTCCTACTTCCACAGCAAACTGCAGGACTTTGGAGCCAGCAGGCTCTCCTCAAGGACTTGCTGATGTGTAACAAAAATATTTTAGTGTGAAAAAACTACTCCCTAGTGCACTTGTTTGCAAACTGCTGAATTTCTAGATAACTCTAACTATGTTCGAGGACTATTTTTGATAGTGCAGATCTGGTGCTGAAACGCCTCTGAAGAATCAACACTTCTTTTTCTTTTCTTTCTTTCTTTTTTTTTCTTTTGTATTCACAGCATGACAAACTCAGTAGACATACAAAGCTGCTTGGGTAGAAATTTTTTACTTTGTACACCAATTTGTTGTGTTGAACCCAGACCTCTCTGTTTCACGCTTACAAAATAATAAAAAGAAGTCAAGTGAAATGCAAATTAGTATGAAACTCAAATACTCTGCTTAACAGCTTTCAACTTAGTACACTCAATTGCCAAAAGAATGTAAAGCTTTAACATTGCTGTTAATTATGCTCCTCTTGCTAGAAACACTTTTGCTATTACCTAGAAACTGTAAAGAATTGCTTTATATCATCCAGAAATTTCTGTGTAATTTAATTAGTTTATTTCCATTATATCCTCATCTGCTTTAGTTTATATAAAATCCAGCAACTAAGCAAATACTGTTCTTAATGGTAGTATTGAGATGTACTCCAAATTGAAGTCCATTTAACTTCCATGATAAAGTCTAGTTAAAATAAGACTAAAATTTTATTTTTCCATTGTTGTTATTTATATGGATTAAATGAACTTTTAGTTTTGTGTTCTCTACTACTGGGAATATGCTTTTGCAAATCCAATTATATCTATTTATACTAATAAACTTTTAACAAGCCAGAATGTGAGTATGTTTATGCAAGTGGAATTAATATTCTAGAAAACTGAGACTGTTATATAATTAAGTGTTTACACTACAGACATGCATTAGAAAAACTTTTACCATTTGCACATGGGGTGCCAAATTCCATATTACACTCTGGCATTGCAAAGACAAGACATTGTGCTTTCTTTGTGGAATTCAACATCTAATGAGGAAATGCACAGTTAAAAAAATAATTACAAAAAAGAATACAAAGTATTATGATTATTTTTCACAAAATCGACATATTTTGTTCCATCATCGGGTACTTAAGACCCATCTACAATGTTTTTTTTTTTATTCCTCTGGATAACAAACCCATACATGTCAAGAGTCTGGTAAATGAGGTTTTGTTACTGTATTTTTCTATCACATTAGGTGGGGAGAATGAACTGTCAAATTCATCACCATTTCTACCACTCTCAGTTGTCACGGAAAGGCCAGAATATATCTTTGGTCACCAAAGTCATTTTAAGTTTGAGCATCTGCAGTGGTAGAGTATTTAATAAATGACAAAAATGCTAGTTTTGACTGTCTAAACTAAACTCTATTGGGTTTCTAGCTCAAATTTTCAATTACAATTGGATAACTGACAAATATCTACTTTCCCTTTCAGCATGGGAACACACACCATCGTTCATACATTCAAGTGACATTAGTGACCTACCATCTGCCTTGAGAATTTTTCCTAGTGGTGAAAATATATTTTCACTGATCCATATACACCGGGTGCCTTTTGTGACAAAGAGCATACATTTTGGAGACAGCTGGCCCAAGTTAGGGGCATGCTGTGTGGTTGTGGAATAGGGCACAGTTAACTGGCCCCACGTGGGGATTGAACCTTGACCTCATTAGTAATGTACTGTAATGAGTTGAACTCAATAGTCACTAACAGCTCTATTGAAAACCAACAATATGCTCAGCCATCCACTGTGAATATGCTTTCTAAGTGGGTCGGACCAAAGATTCCCTATGACAAATCTTAAATTTGTTCCTTTGTTCTCTCTCATTTCTGGTGAAAAAAGGTGCTGTAGCCCACCTTTTCCTCCATTTTTCTTCACTAATGTTTTTTCTTCTTCAGCGTGCTTTTTGATGTGCATCTTTCTCTAGATCTCTTCCTGTTCCAACCATCTGTTTTACCTAGATGAAGGGACGATTAGTAGTGATCATAACCTGAAGTATGTTAATGTCATTCCGCTTCAAGGAATGAGGTTTAGGCAATATAAAGCACTCACTGAGGGCTGAGGAATGAGCTAGTCTGTGAAGTGGAAATTTTGTTACCAACAAATATTGATATTATTAATATGATCTCACTAAATTAATTTGATTGTCCAGGTAATGTGAGGATGGGGTGGTTCTGGTAAAAAAAAATACCAGTGTCTTTCTATGGTAGCATAACCACCTTTAGTTTTAGGCTCACAGACATTTAGAGCTGGAGAAATCCTTACAGTACGTCTAGCCCACTGAAATCCAAAGAGACCAAATCATTTTCTCAACATCTCAAAAATGAGGTAATGTCAAAGTTGAGTCTTAAATTAGTCAAGATATAAGCTAAGTTGCTGTAACAAAGAGACAAAAATAGTGTGACTTGAATATATTCTGTTTCAGATAACAATACAGAGATACAGCCCAGGGTTGTCAGAGAGGTTCTGCCGTCTTTAACATGCAGCATTCATTTCTGGGCCCAAGGTAGATTCTCCAATTTTCACCAACTTCTGGCCAGCAGGATGGAGAAATAAAGAATTAGAGAGTGTACGCCAATTGTTATCTATCACTTCTCACATTTCATTAACCAGAATTCAGACACATAGTGCTCGTAGCTCTGTGCAAAAGAGTCTGAGAAATACATTCTCTAGCTGGGCACATTTTTTTTTTTTTTTTTTTTAAAAAAAGATGACCGGTAAGGGGATCTTAACCCTTGACTTGGTGTTGTCAGCACCACGCTCAGCCAGTGAGCGAACCGGCCATCCCTATATGGGATCCAAACCCGGGGCCTTGGTGTTATCAGCACCGCACTCTACCGAGTGAGCCACGGGCCGGCCCAAGCTGGGCACATTTTTGCTTGGCTCACACTTGGGGACTATGTCTCCATTATTTAAAAAGTCTAAGAAAACAATGGATATTGTACAAGTAGCAATCTCTGCTATAGAAGAATTGTAATGTCTTCATTAAAAAGCTATGAGTCTTTCCAGCATGATAACCTTACAATTTGAGTTTGTTAAAAATTATTATTATATTATAAAATTTTCTTATCAGAACACTATCTTGGTAGTCACCTTAGATGTCCTTACCTCATATCTTTTGTGATCTCATACTATACTTCTGTTTATGTAAGAAAAATTTTTTAAAAAGTCATGTTTATAATTCTTTAAAGCTATTGTCAGTACTCAAGAGTCCAGTGTTTTCACCTAAGAAAATTAAATAGGGGTAAAGACTAATTGACATGAGTCTTAAGGCTTACTGAATTAAATTACAATATTATGATATTTGAACCCACGTAAAGGAATTTCTATATTTATTTCAAAATTAGCACTTACTGCCAAATGGTATTCAAAAGAACATTTCATCTTTTACTGGACAAGTTCAAATGCCTAGAATATTTGAAACAATTTAATTGCTGAAATAAATTTTTGACTAAATGGATGAATAACAAATAAGTGAATGAATGAATCAACAATTCCCCAAGAACAATCTTAATTATATCAAAACTGCAGTATCTGTACAATTACATATTTTAAAACTTCTTTTGAATTAAATTTATACATTCCCTGTGAGATGGTTACCTATTGCCTTTTGTCTATTAGATCATTAAAAATAATTTGTGTTTTCTCTGACTTTGCACTAAGAATTTGGTAAACGGAATAATGTGAATCTACACAAAGTCCAAAGCTAGTCTTTTTAGTCCAGTTATTTAAATGTCCTCAATTTTCATATCAGAACATTTGAGAGTGAGTAATATAAATGTCCTAGCACATATCACTGAAATATCCTAAGTCTTTTGCTATCTCTGCACCCAGGAGTATCAGCAGACTTCAGTAATTTTTCTGACCTCTGGCACACTACTTCAATAACATAGTGTGATAACATTTGCTATATTTTTGCAAGTCTCCAAAAGCTATCTCCTTCCCTTTTCTTTTTTTTTTTCTTGAGCTTACTGTCATCTGTCTCCTAAGCTTATAAAAACATATTCCGAAGATTTCCCAGTGATAGGCTCTGGAGGGTTTTTTTTGTTTTTTGTTTTAAGAGGTTCTGATTTTCTTTCTCAGTTTTTGGGTGGGAGTTGAAAGAAAAGGACCACTGGAGACAGTGGGATGACCTGCACTGTAGGACTGACTATAAAGTCTAGTATTATCTTTGTTTCCTTTTCCCTTTGAAAAGCTTTGGCCTCCAGCCACAACTCATTCTTTTGCTTCATGCCTCCAACCAGGCCTCAGACCAGATGACTAGCTGGCACCACACCCTTAGGAACAAGGAATTCTTCCCTTTGTAGGGTTTAGCTGTCACTGCCCAGGCATTTCATGCAGCATGATAGCTTTCTTACTTCCCATAAATACAATTTACTCTTAAAAGAAATGTATCTGTTGTTTTAAAACTGTTGACAACCTTAAGATATTATATGCAGAGATTTCAAAACCGAGAAATGATTTTTGAAAACACATACCATGTTATCTAGTGGGAGAACTAAGGATACATTAAAATATATAACAGATGATTTTATTGTAAAATTTCTAAATCTAATAACATACTTCCTGTCTTTTACAAATTTAATTTTAAGAGCATTTCCAAGGTCTGGTTATAATAAAGCACTTCTTTCTTAATGTTTGTTTTAATACCTATAAGCTGGTGACATCAATACTTCTCTGTTTTCTTGAGTTTACATTTTAAAGCAAATTTAGTACTGTATGGTTATTTCGCTTTCTATTTCGTTAATGGCTGCAAATTTCAAGCATCTAAGTAAAGAATGAACTACAGAGTGGTAACATTTCTATTGATCTGGTCTTTAACATATATTTAAAGCATACAAATGGAAATTAGTTTTCTTAGAAAGGCATGCATAAATGCATTAGCATTTTTTCATATAAGCCAATTTTTCATGGCTCTATAAAATTGCTATATAAAATTTCTCTGAAGCCAAATTAGCAAAAATAGAACCAATCAAATTTGACTAATTAAATTTAAAGATATTTATGTTCACAAATTTGCAAAATTAGTGAAACTCATTTTCCTAAAATTTAAAAAAACAAAAGCAAAGAAAGAAAAAGCACAGGATACCAGTTGGGAAAAGAAAAGACTTTAGTAGAAGACATGATATCTTTCTTCAAATATCTGAATAGCTGTTCTGTGGGGGGTCTTTTGTTTTGAAGGGCCAAAGAGTAGACTGAAGGGTAAGAGATAAAAATCACAAGAAAATGGATTATATTTTATTATGAAGACTTTCTATGAGTCATTGAGCAGATAATCAGCTGTCTTTTGAGGGTGTGAGGATCCTATCAAGGCCAGTATCCTACTGACAGATTCCTATTGCCAACCCTATGTCAAAAGAAAGAAAAAAGTGGTCACATAACCACAGAAGAGTTTGATCTGATGTTCACCCCCAAATTACATCTGCTACTTATTATATTCTTTTCCCACCTGACCTGAAATCCTTCTCTTTAATAATCTCTTAAAAAAACAAAAAACACCTAAACTATAAGGGTATCATTTTCCAGAAGTCTTCAAATGAACATATATAACCTAAGTCTGTCCTTCTAGGCCTACGCCATTATCATATTAGAATGTGCTAGATTATCAGAACACTTTGTTGACACAGATAAGGGAAAGGTCATTTTCAGTGGGGATACTGCTGAATACAGTTGCACTGGAGATAAGAAGTAAAAATGGATGAAAATACAGCCTTACAGTGAGGTGTTCTTTAAGTGAAAAGATGAGAGATTAGCTTAAAGGAAAAACAAGCCTTTTCCATTTGCCTGTTTTGCTGTGGGCACTAAAGATCCTCCTTCATTTAGTCCCACACGAACTCACTCTTTTATCAAATGTTGGCCAAGCACTTATTGTATGCCAGACACTCTTTCAGGCTCTGAGAAAAGTGCCCTAAAGTGACAGGCAGAGCTGCTGCCCTGGTGGAGTTTACAGTCTATTAATAGAGAGTCCTAAAAATATAATGTAAAGCAAAACACTGAGGCATTATCCAAATAATCCAAATAACAAATATCTCAGCAAACTCTTAAAAAACTTTAGACAAAAACAAATTATATAAATAATTGAAGTGCCCCATTGTGTTTTATCAAGAAACAGTCCTATAAAGGCTGATGAACAATTCTCAATATTAAATTATACTGATTAACCTTAGGAAAAAGAACCTGGAACTCACAAACTTTGATTTTGTGACAATGCTTATTTATATTTTGGTACTTTTTTGAATAGGTAATTCATTCAAAAAGTTAATAAATTTTAAAAATATATAAAGTGAAATGTATAGAGTGAAAAGTATTCCTCTCAGCCATGTCACATATCCACCCACTTCTTTGCCATCTCCTCTAAAAGTAACAGCAAACTTTATTATTAATCTTCCTTGCTCATATGCAGGCAGATATGATTATGAAAGCCTATCCCCTTTTATATAAGATAGTAAAAAAAGTAATATTCATACTTGTTTTAGTCTGTTTCTGTTCCTTATAACAAAATACACAGAACTGGGTAACTTAAAAAGAAACAATATCTATTGCTTACAGTTTCAGAGTCTGGGAAGTCCAAAGTCCAGGGAACACATCTGGTGAGGTTCTTGGTGGTGGTGACAGTAACCCAGGTATCTCACATGGTAGAAAAATGGTGGAGCAGAGACAGAGACACTCTTCATGTGCTTTCCTTTTAAAGCCCCCCAAACCATGCCCCTCAACATGGTTATTAATCCATTCACTATGGCATGGTCCTATAATCTAATCACCTCTCCAAGGCCCCACCTTTCAATTACCATAATAGGATTTCCTAACCTCAACAGTTACAGTGGGAATTAAGCTTCTAATATATGAGCTTTAGGGGACACAATCCAATCAATCTACAGCCAGGCTATTCTGTACCTTTTTTTTTTTTTCCACCTAGTATATCTTAGTGATCCTTCCATGTTGGAACATAGACCCTCATTCATTTTAATAGCTCTATAGTATTCCTTTCTGTGGATGCATCAGAATTTATTTAAATGGTGCTATTTTTATAGACATCTCTTTTATTTCCCATTATTCTCTATGAAATATAACATTGAGTAAATAACCTTTTTCATGCATCATTTCTATAGTGCCAGGTATCAAAATAGAATTCTTCGGTCAAAATAGAATTGTTCGGGGCTGGCCCGGTGGCGCACTGCTACAGTGCGCCGCTTGGGAGCATGGTGGCGCTCCCGCCGAGGGTTCGGATCCCACATACAGACCGGCCGCTCACTGGCTGAGCGAGGTGCGGCCACAACACCGAGGGTTGCGATCCTGTTGCCGGTCCCGGTCCGGTACGGGCGCAACACTGAGGGTTGCAATCCGTTGCCGGTCACGAAAAAAGACAAAAAGGAAAAAAAAAAAATGGAATTGTTTGATCAAAGTGAACATGATTTGCAATCTTGATTAATTCTGTTAAAGTGACCTCCACAAATATTGCACCAATTTATATTCTTACATTCTGTGTAGAAAAGTTATGTCCTAGTTTAACAGATTGTGTTCATAGGATTTTTGCCAATATAAAAGGTAAAAATGGTATCTCAGTGTGATTTAATTTGTATTTCTTTTTTTATGGAGACGTTGCTATTCTTTCTTTTTTTTTTTAAGAGCTATTCACATTTCCTTTCTGTGAACTGCTATTCTTTGTATATTTTTCTATTGCGGTCTATTTTCTGTTGAATATAGAGTAATTTTTTTTATCTTTTTATGTATTACTGCACACAGATGTGCTCTTGAATTTGTGGTGCAATGTGAAAAAAAAAGTGTTTTTCCTTTTACTAGTTGAGTTAAGCCCATTTATATTTCAAGACATGCCAAATATGGCATATTTTTATTATATTTTTGGTTTCTATGATTTTTTTTAAAGTCTTTCTCTATGTGATCGGTTTTCTTGTGTGTGAGCATGACTCTGATATTTTGGAAGATTTGAATTTTGCTTCCAGTAACTATAACTCTATACCTTAATGTTATTTTGTTTTAAAGAGTATTTTCTAAATTTTGTCAGTACAAACAATGGTCAAATTAGTGATAAAATTTATCAGCTTCCCACTCCACTCCTTTTCCTCCATAATCCTAATTCTTCAAATATTTAGTATTTACTTTTATAGTTTAAATGTGCTTATACTATTATTACATATTTAGTCAGATTTAAGTCTTTGTATTTTAATGGAAGCTAAGTAGAAGACATAATCATCAAATTTACTCTCTCTTGCCTTTTCTCTCCTTGATTCCCTTGATTTTTGTTACTTTTATCATTTCCCCATTAACAGGAAATAGGCTATTTATATTTTGTTCCATTACATTCGTTTTAGTCTTAGGTATACTGTTAATTATATTCAATATCCATTGTCAAAACTTTTGGAATAGTTTCTCCAGTTCGTTCCTGGCTGACTAAAATTCATTTCTCTACTGTTTTACTGAAATATGGCTCAAAGGTAAAATCTTCCTTGGATTCTTGAATGGTCAAAACTATTTTCAGTAGTCTTTACTCTAGAAAGACAGTTTGGCTGGATATAAAGTTCTCAATTCACATTCTTTCTCCTTACATATCACATAGATGCTGGTTCCCTGTCTTCACTGGTTGAATTTTGCTGTAGGTAAATACGACTAGCTATGACTTTTCCACCGAATGTGATTCTGTCTTTAAGTTCCCTTTTCTACTAGGATGTATCTTGATGCTAACGATTCTAGGTCAATTTTTCCTCACATGTCTTTCCTAACAATGTGCTTTTTAAAGTTCATTTTGTTTTTCTTGAAATACATCATGAGTTGTATCTTCACATATGCTTTTATAATGTAAATGTGCTTATACTTAAATAATATTTTTTCTGGTTTTCTTCTCTGGGCACCACAAGCTTGCTTATGTTAGTACTCTTTTGTGCATCTCCTATCATTATTGCTTTTTTCTTTTCGCTGTTTCTGCTTCTTTCATTTCTATCCTTTCACTTGTATTACATTTCTCCTTCATGCTCCTAAATCCTTCTTCATTTTGTTTTTAGAATGACGGTGTTTATTTCTTATCTTACATTTCAATTTCACTTTTGTTTCCGATCATCCTGTTATATCGCATCCCTTCCTTGAGGATTTGTATTTGCTGCTTGGTTTTTCTTCAAGGAGGTGATTGCTCCACTCCTTTTTTAAAAAAAATCCTGTTAAAAAATGTTAGTTTATTATTTTCACCTCCTTTCTCAAATCAATAAA
>NW_007730507.1:13861-29781 GCF_000696425.1 Galeopterus variegatus
CGATCATCCTGTTATATCGCATCCCTTCCTTGAGGATTTGTATTTGCTGCTTAGTTTTTCTTCAAGGAGGTGATTGCTCCACTCCTTTTTAAAAAAAAAATCCTGTTAAAAAATGTTAGTTTATTATTTTCACCTCCTTTCTCAAATCAATAAATTTTCGGTGAGATTGTTGTTTTTATTTTTTTAATTCTACATCTTTTTGCTACCTTCTTATGATATGTTCATGCTGATGCTGTGCTTGCTACTTTTCTTAATACTCCTCCTTGAATGAGCTGTCTTTTCCTTCACTAGCCCTTTTCAGAATTCCATGGTGTGTATATAGAGCACCAGGCATCCAGACTTCAAAAACAAAGGTTTTCCTGGCTTGTGAAGCAGACGTCTTGCAGATGCAACTTGGTTATACTTTATGAAACTCTGCCTCCTCTTTCCTATTGTTTTGTGCCCAGAGGGCTTTTCCTGCGGCCCTCTTTACCTCAATTTCCACTACTATTATTGTTCACAGGAGATTATTTGCACTTCTTGATCATGCCCTCACCTTCAGGAAGTGTGTTTTGCTGGTATATTCTGAGATCTACCACCATTTGTCCCTTCCTTTACTCTTCATGTTTTTAGTTCACTTCCTCCTGTTCATTTTTTTATTTTATTTATTTTTTTTACTCATTCAGCTGTTTTTAGTAGGCTTTACTCTTAGTTTGAAGTCTGTAAACTATATCTTCTAGTTTTGTCTAAAATGATTTTTTTTTTCTTTTTAATTCCTGGAAGGAAAGAGGTAGATGATCATTTACACAACTATACTCTTTCTGGAAGTCCCTATATTGTTATTTTCATTTGAAAAAGAACTAGTGAAGCATAGAATATTGGGAGAAGCAAGAATAGATTTTGTCAGTTGAGTCTAAATTCCTGAAAACGGTAGTAAGCACTGATCCACATATCAGACTTTATTCTTTCATCAACTTTTGTTATGATCAGGTAGAGAGAGACATTGTTTTTGAGGCATTAAAAGCTTATTAATGAAAAGCCTATGTTTTTTTTTAAATAGCATTTATTTCTTTACCATTAAAAAATGCACAGATACACTACAGGAGCCAAATTTTATAGCAAGTTTAATTGTTGATATTTTTAAGTCGATTGCAACGCAGTTTGAAAACTCATACAATTCGAGGGTAAATTATTAACAAGACTACACCTTCCCTTCTTTTTTGTTTTACTAATTGCACCTGCAATCAACCAATTGCTTGTTCAAGAGGTTAATTAGTTGCACCTGCATTTGTGCACCTGTAATTTTAGTGACCCTTTGAAATTAATATGTATGCCTTTATTCACATATTTAATTTGCTAAACTAACCAAATAGTAGTTTTTTATCTAAATTGTTCAAAGTTTTTTTAGTGTTTTCAAGATGAATTTGGAGGCAAGCAATAGATGAACTGATATTAATTTAACCTAAAAATTTGAGTTCTTTTTATTGTAAAATGAATACATGATGACATTTCCAAAAGAACAATTCGTACATATGAACACTAATAAAACATGGGGATCATTTAAAAATGTAAGATACACTTATATGAAAAGAAACACTATTTCAAAAAACAATAGCATACCTCCTGAATCTCATAAATTATGTCTGTTATTGTCTTTACATGTCGTGTGTGAGGTTCATAGGTTGTTTTTAAAAGATGTTCTTTATGCAGCCTGCATGGTCACCTCCATAAGAGAGAAGAATAATTGGGGATCCTGGCCTTTGAGATTTTTATCTTTTGCCAAGTGATGTCTAAGTTCAGGTCCTGGTAATTTGAAATGAAGTCAAACAGACAAACCACTTAACCTGAAATGAAAATTAATGGCTGGAGATGAATTAGCTCCCTAAATATTTAATTACTTATAGATATAAAAGTCAGTGGTCAGGATCAAAGGTAATCTTTTGACACACTATTGCCCAGCAGGGTATTTCCTGACTAAAATGTTTGATTTTTAGGAAATATTTATAAGAAAGCACATTTTTTAATAAAATAGTAAGTTAAATGACAACCCTAGTTTGTTCTGAAAACACCCTGAATCTATGGTCTCTATTCTATCTCGAAGTAGAAAAACAAAGAGTGTTGTTTAGTAGATGCTGAAATAGCCCCAGCAGAGAAATAAGAAAAAATACTAGCTTTCTGAGACCTTGAGAACCTTAAAAGCAATAAACCAACCAAAACTGACTGGGGAGGCCAAAAAGATTTGCTTGGAGATTTCCTGTGTCTGTTATTCTCATTTACGAAGTTGAATTTGTAAAGGAGAGAGGGGAAGATGGATTTATTACAAATTGTTCTATTATCCTTCCTGTTTCTGTATCTGCCAGGTCTATAGCCCCTGACCAAAAATGGTGAATTACACTCGGGTGGTATGCTGTTATTCAAATGGAAGGAGCTTGTAAGAAATTGCATGATGCACTCGCTGGGTTATACATTATTCTTTTTATCAGAACCCACAGGGAAAATGCTTCTGGAGTTTTCTAGAGGGTTGTGTTTCCTGTGAGCCAGGAGTTTACTTGTTTTATGGATATTATAAATGTCTTTACTTGATCTGTTTTCCTCTTCCTGTTGGTTGCCAAGAAGCTTAAAGTCAAGATCATAATCAACCTTTAAGAGGAAATCAGCTTGCTGACATGCATTTTACCTATTCTCCATCTTCTTTGCATGCATTTTCTTTTTGCTCTTCATTGTACTTATTTATGAGATGTGGAAAGATACAACAACTACCTTGAAAAATTAGACATGTATTTAAAATTGATCAGAGGCATTAACTATGATTTATTAGAATTCTAACAATTTTAGAGCTATGTGAACAAATAGGAAGCTAGAATGAAGAAAGATGACTGTGAACCTCCTGCAAAGTGTGTGTGTGTGTGTGTGTGTGTGTGTGTGTGTGTGTGTGTGTGTGTGTGTGTGAAGTCTATGTGGCAGTCACAATAGTTGCTGACACCACTTCCCAGCTAGCAGAAGCTTCATTTTCTTAAGGCATCAAGCAGAGATTCTTTGATCTCACAGAAAGTGGACCTAAAACTCCTTGTTTAGGCAGTGGTCATTATACATTTCTCATGAAAGAGATAAAGAATAATTCTGCTAAGGGTTTTTATGGAAAGGTAACTTCACAAAGAGGAAAGCTGTATGAGAAGAAGTTCTCTTGTTTTTCTGCCTTAGAATGTAGTCTAGATACCTGGAGCTGCAGCAGTCTTCTTGTAACTGTGAAGCAGCTTATCTAAGACTGAAAGGCCCACATTCCCAGGATTGTAGAGTAGAAAGATGGAAAAATCCTAGGTTCTTTATAATACCGCTTAATAGCTGAATCTCCTCCCCCTTCAATTTTTTACCTCCAAATTCATTGTCATATAAGAGAAAAATTTTTTTTGTTAGTTTTTAAAAATGTTATTTGCAATTGAATGTGCTCCTAATGATATAGTCTTAGAAGACAAAGGTTAGAAATATTTGCAAGAATAGACAATTTTTCCTAATGATTAGTAACAGAAAAAAGAATTATCTCTTCTACAGTCACATGCTGAAGTTCATTGCTTTTTCCTGTATGATAAGTAGTCCAACAACTTTCTCTACTTTTATTGGTATTTGTCACAAAAGCATTATCAGGAAAAGGGTACCAACAAGTATTTTTACTTTCCTGTTTTAGTTTTTAAGCTTCTGAATAAGATATAAATTTTTTATTGTTTTTGGCACTTTGTAATACATGGCCTACATTTCCAACATTGATATATATGTATATTTTTTTCCTTTTTGTCTTTTTTCATGACCGGCAGCGGATCGCAACCCTCAGTGTCGCGCCCGTACCGGACCGGGACCGGCAACGGGATCGCAACCCTCGGTGTTGCACCCGCATCTCGCTCAGCCAGTGAGCGGCCGGTCTGTATGTGGGATCCGAACCCTCAGTGGGAGAACCGCTGCGCTCCCAAGCGGCGCACTGTAGCAGTGTGATATTTTGGATGCAGATATCCTTTGTATTTTGAAGGATGCTTATCCAATTTAAATTTGAAATATACAATGGGAGATCATTTTACATTTAACATATACTATAACTTAATGCTTCAGAAGGAACCTGGCATTTATTGCAATAATTTGGGATTGCAAATGGCACAATATGTACAGAAACAAGAAAAACCTATAGAGAATTCAGAATCTCTCTACAAAAATGAAAAGGAAAGTAAATTTATAAATGCAAATAATGTAACAAATAATGAAAGCTATTAGTAAAAAGAGTATAAAATAAAATGCAGAACTGTGAACAAGAATATGACATTAAGCAATGAAACAGAGGAAAAAAACCTCAGAAAAGTAACAGGTTATAGATAGTATGAGGGTACTTCAAAGAGATCATGGAAAAATAGAATGAAAAGATAATGTGAATCTTTCCATGAACTTTTTGAAGTACACTTATATTTAGAAAACTTTACCATTTGCCTAATGTTATGTGAAAACTTTTCATATAGGGTTTCACTTAAGTCTTCCAACCAGCCTACCAACTATTTTATATTATTATCTCCATTTTACAAGTGAGAATACTGAGGCCCGGAGAGATTCAGTAACTCACAGTTACACAGCTAACAATTGAAACCAGAACTGACTCACATCTTACAATAATTTTAAAGCCTATATATCTGACAACCATATTATGGTGTTTTCCAGTAAGTATATTAGTACAGCAGGATATATTCCTATAGATCACATCTGCATTTTTGTCTAGCATACATTTGTATATTTATCTATGTCTAAAATTTTATTCCCACACTAATTGCTTCAGAGATCTTAGAACTAAAGTCAAATGTTATAACTTGAGTATTCATGCAATACAAAATTTTACCATTGTACATTTCAGCCAAATTGTTCTCAGCAACCATTTTCATTTCTATTCCTCAATTAATGTTAGTCACAGTAATTATGCTAATCTAGGCTGTATACAGTATACAAGAAGTAACAAGGAGAACCATTTTAGACTAAACAGCCAAAACAAGACCCATAGTAGACACAAATACTTGAATTGTAAATAATTTAAATCAGGTCATAGGCTGAATAAATAGCAAACTTATTTAAATATCCAAGAACAGGCAGAATTTTCTATTTATAATGGTACACTATGGTATTTATTTCTCAATACTTATACTTTACATTTTTAAAAACACTTTATGTACCTTTGCATTATTCTGAAAGGATGTATCAATCTAAAAAAAAAAAAAAAAGTTTTGCCTAAACAGACATTCAAGCGGATATCTCCCAACAATACTGACTCTTCATTCTGTGACATATTGCAGGAAGGTGGTGAATGCCACACATAATCTTTATGGTCTAAAAAAGGGACTTAACCAGTGTTTGGTAGCAAAAAAAAAAAAAAATGCTGCTGAGAAAAGAACTGGAGCCTGAGGAAAACATGCTCCCAACATACATTTATCAAAATATCCTCCCGTGTTTAGAACCAGTTAGAAGAAGTTGAAAAAATCTCTACATCAAAAAATGTGACAATGTATCAAAGCCCACATTGTCCAATCTGTTCCCACACGACTTTCAACGCTCATAAATCCACCCAGCAAGGATACACACAGGCGCAGCCCAGGAACTTCAGGCTAATTGTAAAGGACTGTTTCCTAACACAATAATACAAATTGACAAAACAAACAGATGATGCCTGTCTTTACTGAAAACTTGAATATTTTGTAGATCGTGGATTTTTTGGATTAATTTTGATGTGCTTTAAAATATTATTTATCTTAACTACTGAATGTTTTGGGCCCCTTAAACTTTGCATCTGAGGTAGATACCCCACCCACCCCAACTTAATCTCAGTCCTACTCTATACGAATCCATTCTCATTTTATATGCCAAGATTCATAGTACTATCCAGGCATGTCCAATGGACACTTGAGGATACATTATGGTATGTCTTTCAGGGAGCTGAAGAAAAAAATATAGCAATCAATTTCCTGAACTAACAGTTTTTGTAGAAAATGGAGTAGGATGAAGCTTAGAAGCAGCATGCAGATAGATGAAGGTGTAAAGCCGTTTTGCACTTCCTCTTTTGTAAGAAGCTAAGACATTTTCTAGAAGTAAAGGAGACTTGGCTACTCAAGAGTAAAGATTTAAGTAATTGTATGAGAACTATCACATCCAAATATGTGTTGTATTTTTCAAAGTGGTTATCATATTTATTTGCAAATATATTCAATTCCAGTGAAGGTTCTATCAGCATTTTGAAATTTATTTCTGTTACTTGCTCTCAGAGCTAGATTGTGAGCCACAGGAATGAAGCAGTCTTGTTACTTTAGAGGCACAACACATTTTGTCTTAAAATACTTTTGCCAACTTATTTGCCTAACACTTACAGGAGATGAAATTTGTACTATTACTAGAAATCAAGTCTACTCGCTAAGAATGGCCATATGCCAAGATTAACTAAATTTAAATAATTTGGGCAAGACTCAAAGGATATTGTAAAAGAGGATATTAGAAAAGTTCTGAATATCTATGATTTTTTAAATAAGTGAATAGGAGCCAGGTTTTCAGAAACTAGTTCACCCTTGTCTATAAATGCCCTAATACGTTTGCCAAAAACTAAGTCGAATTATTTTACAATCATACCTTATATATTATTTGCAGCTAATACCATTTACCAGTCTACAGAAGGGCAGGTATGCTGGTTTTCTATAGTGAAATCATAAACACACACACACGTAGTTACATAGTGTCAATAATAGTTCTCAAATATGTCCTCTCCGTACATTCAAAACAGCATTCAGGTGGTGTATCTTCCTTCACTGAACACTAGGTAAAGTAGTTGGAATGTATTTAGGAGACACGTTGTCAGAAATATGTATTTCTAAATAGTAGACACCCACTTGAGTATGGGGATCAGCTCATAATGCAGGACGTACGTGAGAACTGAGTACAAGCAATGAAAAAGTAACTTTATATTCTAGTTTCATACTAATTCTGCAACACTTGTTTATTGAGTGGAATGTTAAGTAAGATAGCCTGCACCATTCGAAAAGGTATTTTTCTGTACCTCATGTGTGTGTGTGTGTGTGTGTGTGTGTGTGTGTGTGTGCGCGTGCGTGCGCGTGCATGCGCGCGTGTGTGTGGCTTGGCGTAATTTAATTATTGTAAGTAAAATGCAACTATGATGCAACCTCACTGAATTTAAAGACAGATGTCTTCTTTAATAATTATACTAGAATTTATTCCTTTGCTAAGAAGTGTGTGTATGTGTCAAGTAGTTGTTCTACATGAGCCCAAGAGGAGAAAAATAAGGTTAAACTAGGAATAGTCATCATTGTGTTCGAAAACGTGGATTAAAACCCTTGGTCTACCACTTTTTACTTGAGTGACTCAATAATTACTTAACATTCTAAATTTTCACTCACTCACTTGAAAAGTAAAGGTACGACATTGGAACAAGTTCAGAAAGGGCCCCTTTCATAACGGATACTCTAAAAGCAACTGAAAATAGAGACCCTGTCATCAACCTTCCTCTTTTCTCATATCAGACCCATGAATGTGTGGTAAGTAGTGCTTGATCGACTCATATGCTGGCAGTATTTCTGAACCTTGAGTAATCGTGAGGGTGCTTCAAGAAGTTCATGAAAGACTCATACTATCTTTCAATTCTTTTTTCCATGAACTTTTTGAACTACCCTCATATGTTATATTCTTTATTGTTAAATGTAACTGGTAAATGATGCCACAATTGCTGAAATAGTCAGTTCTGGAACTTTTGGAAGGCACGGGTCTTTGTTTACAATTAAAATAATCAGTGATTACTAATATTTTATAGATCTTCAGTTCTGGACTTTTTTTTTTTGGTCCTTTTTGAGACTGGCTGCACTGCACTCAGCCAGTGAGCGCTGTGAGTGCACCAGCCATCCCTATATAGGATCTGAACCCGTGGCGGGAGCGCTGCTGCGCTCCCAGCGCCGCACTGTCCCAAGTGCGCCACGGGCTTGGCCCTCAGTTCTGGATTTAGCTTCATAAAATATTGCACAAAAAATATGTGTAAAAAGAAAAAACTGCAAGAAAAAAATGAATAAAACCCCATGGAAAAATAATTTGATACGTCAAAGTGCATACTAGATTTCACTTTCCCTACCTTCTAATAGCTGTAAAAACCTAAACTTCCAAATCTAAATACCTAGAATGGCTTCTTTGTTCTGACCAAACTTTGACCCACTGAACTGGCCCCCAGAAGTCAAGTCTATACCTGAGGACTTGGACTTCGGGGAAGGCAGATGATTCAAGCTGAGACAAGCAGAGTTCCTTCTTTGCAGTTTAAAATTAGAAATGAGACTTCAGGCTCAGCTGGGGTTAGTCTCCTGAGGAGGAACACATAAAAATATGTGAGGAGCCACATGACTCCACACGGACTAAGCAGCAATTTCCTTTGGTTGAATGTCCCCCCAAAACTTAATCCCCACTGTAACTGTTTAGGGTGGGAAATCCTATTATGGTAATCAAAAGGTGGGGCCTTGAAGAGGTGATTAGATTGTATGATTAATGTTAATGGATTAATAATGGTGGTCAGGGGCGTGGTTCTGAGGGGCTTTTAAAAGGGGAGCACAGAGTCTGTCCCTCTCTCTGCTCCACCACTTTCTACTACATAAGACCCCTGTGTTGCTGTAAAGTCACCGCCAAAGAAAGCCCTCAACACAAGTGCTCCTTGACTTTGGACTTCCCAGCCTCTGAAACTGTTAAGTGATAAACTTCATTTTCTTCATAAAATACCCAGTTCTGTGTATTTTTTTAATAAGCAACAGAAACAGGCTAATGCAGCAGGGAAAGCTGGTCTGCAAGAAGGAGGAAGCACTTCCCAGGAAGAAACACGGACAAGAGAGGGGAGGGGTTAAGGCAATGAGGTGGAGGGAAGAGGGACAGAGAGAGATTTTCAAATTCTGGAAGGTACCCGATATTCCCTTTCAGGACTTGCACTGCCTTCCCTTGAATTCCAAAATCACATCTATGCCCTTAGAACAAATGCTCCTTTGTGGTTTAATCTATCTCACGTAGGTGTTTACTATTTGAGGCATGTTCTAGTTTATGTGAACAGCTACTTTGAATTGACAGTTTGTATCAAGTGAATGAATGTGTCAAAAATGGAAAAGACACGTAAATACTTAAAAACCTGTGACTGCTCATAAATCGGCTCTCACTCATAACCAGAAATGTCCAGGATAAAGAGGTACATTGCAGTCCAAAACAGCCCTAGGGAGGTAAATACTTAAAAACCTGTGACTGCTCATAAATCGGCTCTTACTCATAACCAGAAATGTCCAGGATAAAGAGGTACATTGCAGTCCAAAACAGCCCTAGGGAGCACAGTGCATTCTCCAACCAACCCTGGGTTACAGATATAAGGGCCATGAGATTTCTTGGGCCAGTAGATAGGCTGGGTGATTTTTACAAGTCTAAGGATTATTGGTCTGTTTATATGCATTTTCTGAACTTTTTGGCCCTTCGGGGTATGTCTAATATAAAAATCAAAACAATCCCTTGCTCCATAAACAGAGTTGGAAGAATGTCTTTTATTAAATTCCAATCCTGGGTAAGCTAAGAAAGAACTTCAGATCAAAATTAAAATCTGAAGAGGTTTCATAAGGGAAAATATATACAATAGAAAGGTTAGTAATTAGGTATTTTATCAATTGAAAAACTAGAAAATGCTGCATTCCTTACATATTTCATGTGCATCTGGTCTCCAATAATCACAGAGATTGACAGGAATATTAAGATATTTTGAAGTCTGCCTGACAAAAAGGCAAAGTTAAAATGATGTCTAGTGCCTTAACCTAAGTAGCTAAATCTAGAGGGGAAAATAAATCCCCTCTAGGAAATGCCATGCTGTTGAAAGTAGAGCACTTCAAAAGTCCAGAGGAAAGGCTAGGAGCTTTTAATATAGAGGTCGATTAGAAATGTAAGAACTCATAAGTGTTTCTCAAAGGGATAAAGAGAGGGGAAATTTGTAAGGAAATTATTTCCAATCAGGGCAGAGGCTTTGTGAATTGAGTGCTGGCTCACCTAGAAGGCTCAAAGATTCTCACGTTGGTTGGAAACAGGAAATCAATTGCCTCATTTTGTGGTGTCTTCATCTCGGAAGTGACATAATGAAGGTGGGAAAAAACAATGTGACTTCACCACAGTGATCATGGAGGAAGGAGACTGGATTTCAAGTGAGAATATGGGGTAAGTCAACGGGAAGCAGGGACCAAGTAAAAGAGATCCCAGTGGACAAAGCTATAATAATTTGAGCAACAAGATAATTAGAGGAATATTGCATTATAACCCAAAGTGTAAAATATATATTCATAAATTTGTACTGATATAAACACATAACCAAATAAATAAATACATGGGGAAAGAAAGACAAAACCTCCATGCAGATGAATTCCAAATAATTTATGCAGATACTTCTCCCTCAAGGAGGTGGAATACAACTAACCATTCCTTAAGAATGGGCTGTGCATAGTGACTTCTTCCCAAAAAATACAATATGGAAAAAAAGAAAAAGTAACTTTACAGAAGAGAAACCCGACAAACGCTACATCAGCTGGGTGGTCAAGGTCAACATCAGCAGCAATGCCACACCGATGCTATGCAGCCTTGATATGATGGAATAGAAATGGCATGTCACATCTGTGATCTTCCTCCCCAAACCCATGACTGAAGTCTAGCCATGAGAAAAATATCAGGCAAATTCCAATTGATGGACATTCTGCAAAATACTTGACCAGAACTCCTCAAAATTTCAAGATCATCACAAACAAAAAACATCTGAGAAACTTTCACTCCAGAAGGGAGCCTAAAGAGACATTAGGACTAAATGAAGGGCTGTATCCTGGAACAGAAAAAGGACATTGAGTAAACATTAAGAAAGTCTGAGAAAAGGATGGACTTTAACAGCAACGGAATCCTTAATTTTAGGTGTTCACTTGACTGGATTAAAGGCTACCTAGATAGTAAAACATTACTTCTGAATGTGTCTGTGAGGGTGTTTCTAGAGGAGACTGGTATGTGAATTGGTGAACAGAGTGGGAAAGATCTACTCTCAATGTGGGCATGCACCATGCTATTGGCTAGAAACCTGGAGAGAAAAAAAAATGCAGACAAAAGGCAAATTCTCCTTCTTTCTCTTGAAGCTGGGACACTCTTCTCCTGCCCTTAAACAACAGAACTTCAGGTTCTCTGGCCTTTGGACTCCAGGACTTGCACTAGTGGCTCCCCTGGTTCTCAGGCCTCTGGCTTCAGACTGAGAATGCATCACTATCTCACCTGGTCCCGAGGAGTGCGTACTTGAGCTGCGCCATGCTACTGGCAACCCTGGGTCTCCAGCTTGCAGATGGCCTGGAGTGAGACTTCTCGGCCTCCATAATCATGTGAGCAAATTCCCCTAATAAATCTCTTCTCTGTCTATCTATCGATATGTCCTGTTGGTTCTGTCTCTCTAGAGATCATTAATACAGCAATGTATCTATATTATTTTATTAATCATGACAAATGCAACATACTAATGTAGGATGTCAATAATAGGGAGTCCTGGGTGTGGGGTATATAGGAACTCTGTACTATCATCGCAATTTAACTGTAAACTTTTAATACAGCAATGTATCTATATTATTTTATTAATCATGACAAATGCAACATACTAATGTAGGATGTCAATAATAAGGAGTCCTGGGTGTGGGGTATATAGGAACTCTGTACTATCATCGCAATTTAACTGTAAACTTAGAAATATTCTAAAATAAAAACTATTTTAAAAATTACAAAACAGTGAGATAAGTGCCCTCTATGCTATCAGCTTTCAGAAGAATGCTGTTACGTGTACCCACTATCCCTTTATATTGACATCTAGTATAGTTTCTAGAACATATTGACATCTGGACAAGTTTGTTGAGTGAACAAATGCAGGAAAATTCGTACTAATTATTAAGGCAACACTGGATTTTAAGCGATAAATTATGCCTGGGAGTTTCAGGAAACGTTTTATAAAATGATAACCAGTAATTTACCAGAGTAATTGGTATGTATGAGGTAGACTCCAGAAGGAGGTAAGTAATGCTAAGACCACGTAAGTACATTATCTCTTTGTCTCTTTTCCATATTAAGATGACATCATGAAGCATTAATAGTTATCTCTTCCACCTTTTCTCGAACCTATGACCTGCTGTTACTATGGTAACAAGTTATGAGATATAATAGCTCTCAACTTGTTCCTTAAAGGTGCCAGTGTCCTTCTTGCTTCAAGATCTCAACACAATATATCACTCCCAACTCTGCCCTGTTGTCCTCCCTCCCATCCTTTCCTGATCAATTCTCATTCAGTCTCTAATCTCAGATTAACTGTCACTTCGTCAAGATGCTTTTCCCTACCTCCTTGGACCAAGCTTTTGTTGTTGCTTTAGCAATTTTATAGCACCCTGTATTTTTTTTCTCCCCATATTTCTTATCACCATTGCAAGCACTTGTTATACATACTCACTCTGGCACACTCACATACATCCTTCTACACATTTAATAACTGCAAACTCTACAAAAGCTGGGATTACACCTTTGTATCCCCTGCTCTAGCATGATGCCTGGGACATGGTAGGATACCTTATACACTTGTTATATGAATTAATGAATGAGAAAATACACTTGTTAAATAGAAATGGAAAGTTTCAAGTAATTGTGGAAAATGACAGGCAAATGAGTTATAAACTTTTTATACGCCCAAAGAAATCATTTTCCCCATCAATGATGGTTTCTTTATCTCTTCCTTTAACTACTTAATATAGCTTCAGATCTTCATTCCTGCAAACCAGTTTACTTCAAAATAATGTAGTTTACAATTTCCTCCTAGTATTGCCTTTTCCTATATGATACGCAATCAGTCCTCAAGTTACTTAACATGAGAAAGCTATTAGAGGGCACTCATGATAATTCTTTATGCAGACTGGGAATCCACATATACACAGAAAGAAATAAATAGAAGACATTTCCTATTGACCTTGCAACCTACTTTAAATTTACTTTATTTAAGCAACTCCATGAAACACAAAAACTATGTTTTTCAGCTCCATGTGGACATACTGCACTACATGAAATATCTGGCTTGATTCAGTGTTTGAATCCAAAAATATCTCCTTATGTTATATATGGCTGCTGCTATCTCTTACAAAATTAGCTGAACGGGTGGAGATAAGAATGTTCTGGTGATTCACGTGAGACATGCACATCCATATGTACATAGACATGGGGAAATGAAAGTAAGAGAAGCAGACACAGATGGATGCTTTCATAACATAGAGCACAAAAGCAATTCTGACCATAAATATTCATTGTCAATTTACAGAGCAGTGGGACCTAGTCACAGGACCTTATAGAAATTTAGCCAGTGTGTGTTGAATTGATTTACCCTTGCAAAATCTAAAAAAAAGAAAAAAAAAAAGTAACTACCAAATATATGTCAGGCTAAGTCTATTAATATACTTTAGCTTTTAAAAAACAATAAACAATCAGACATTTCACTCTGCAGAGTATCATTAGTTGCATGAGAAAATAGGGTTTGGGGAACTGAATTCTCAGTCTTCAAGAGAGGATATAGAAGATACCCTATGTGAAAGCAAAATGGTTTAATTTGATCCTATTCTGATTCCATGTAGCTAATTCCTCCAACTAAATATGATTATCTCTGTTATTTAGGACGACTTGTTCACTCATAGGTATAATCCCACACAGTGTAAAAAAGAAAAGTGCCTAAAATCAGATCTGTTTGGTTTATTTACAACTCAAGGGCCTGCTAAAAAAATGCAGCAACCTGTGATTTTACCTGAGTAAGTAGTTTAGGTAAATGACCAAAGACATTTTAGGAATTCTTTCTCTCTATAAATAATTACTCATTTTGCAACTAGGATAAAAATGAAAACAACTCATTTTAATTCAGGAATTTGAACTAAATATCTATATTTACGTGCATAATATATTGGACTATTTAAGGAGGCAAGAGATTACAGAACATGAAGATATATAAATATAATAAGCTTACAATTTCATCCTGGTAAAATAATTCTTAAATCCCTAATTCATGCTAATCTATGTATTCCTGAATAAATTCTTACTTAGGGCAAAATTACCCACAATGGGCACTTATAAAATTCCCCTCTGAAGGCAGGTTACATATCAATTTTTAAGAGTAACAAGACATTTACCTCAATAATGGCAACAAGTCAATGAAATGAATATTCATAGAGGGTTTCTAGTCTCAGTGCCTTCCTCGAACAGGAAAAAATATGTAATATCTTACTTGTTGGAGACTAAATCAAGTAGGGAACATACCTGCATTCAAACAATCACAAAAATGCAATGTGATAAGTATCTTAACAAAAATATACTTTAGGAATTTGGATGAAGGAGAGATTAATTCTATATCATTCATGATGGTTTCAGAGATGAGATGTCCTTTGAACTGGACCATGAGGAGAAGAAAGATGTCTTCTAAAAATCAGTATTGTGAAATACAGGATGTTTATTTCCAGAGGATGTCCAGAGAGTATTTGGCTTCTCTAAATCATATCCTTCTCTGTTGCTGATATGTAGGAAAACTTTAGCCATGACTCAAAGAAGACATACCTCACGAGTCTGATATCTGTCATAATTTACTGGGTTTCACTTGGTTTGTATGGACACATTTGCTTTTTATCAGAATACACGTACAGTTATTTGAAAACACACTTATCCCCAAAATAGAATCATACAAAGACACGCAGTCACACAAAGATAATGTCAAAATGCACTGACTCATAAAGATACTCTTATTCTCAAAACACATTTGATAAAATTTTTGGAAAATGTGGGTCAAAATTCAGATGATTAAATTAGGTCTGAAAAGCAGTAGAATATACTACCCCAAAATATGCCATTTTGGCATAAAGGTTATTTTAAGCTAAATGCCCTTAAAAACAAAACAAAACAAATAAAACAAACACCCAGCAGGTACAAGAAGGATGCTCTGTTCCTACCCTTTTTCTTTCTGAAATCAGAAGATAAAATCCCCATACAGAAGATGTCCTCCCTATACCAGAAGGAAAATAACATTTTTATCATCAAGAATGGGAAGTTGAGAGTGAGAGAATTTTGTACAGACCTTGTTAAAATAATTCTTATCTTTCTTTATCTGACACACATAGTTTTGTCACCTTTCCTCAATTGTCTGTCTTTTTTCAACCTGGTATAAAAGCATTTAAGTTTTGCCACTTTTTTGGGTCTTCATTTCCTTCTGAGCCTCCCATGTCATGCAAAACTTATACTAAATACATTTTTCCATGCTTTTCTCCTGTTAATCAGCCTTATGACAATTTAATTCTCAAGCCCAGCTGAAAACCATAAGAGGGAAGACATAAAATTTTAACTCCCCTGAAAGTTCCTCCAAAACTATGTGGCTAAAATGTTTGCATTAATCAATAAATCTGGAGTTTAAACTTTTTTCAAATTTATGGTAAAAGTTATTGAAGATTTGGCTTTACTCTTAATTCCATGGTAAAGCACCTCAGATTAAACACGTTATAAAGAAATTAAGAAAATAATCTTAAATGACAAGTTGATTTCCACTGACTGCTATTGAAAAGAGTAAAATGGTGTTTTAGTAAACTAATTGTGAGTAAGATACAGTAATGAAGACAGACTGGGTTGGAGGCTGAGCCAATATATTTCAGGAAACAGAAAGAAGATGAAAGAAAAGGAATGGTTGAAGAGCTAAGATGATAAAATGATAATAACTACCATTTAACACATACTCAGACAGACTGGGTTGGAGGCTGAGCCAATATATTTCAGGAAACAGAAAGAAGATGAAAGGAAAGGAATGGTTGAAGAGCTAAGATGATAAAATGATAATAACTACCATTTAACACATACTC
>NW_007730507.1:30406-40282 GCF_000696425.1 Galeopterus variegatus
GACAGACTGGGTTGGAGGCTGAGCCAATATATTTCAGGAAACAGAAAGAAGATGAAAGGAAAGGAATGGTTGAAGAGCTAAGATGATAAAATGATAATAACTACCATTTAACACATACTCACTTGGTACCAAATGCCTCCTGACATTCTTTATAACCTTCACAACACCCACAGGGTGGAAATAATCTCCACGTTGTGGAAGGAAATAGTGAATTTCCATGGGGTTAAATAACTTGTCTCAGGCCCCCAGGCAGGAGTGGAAGAACTAGGCTCTACATGTTTCTTCCGTCCTCATCACTACCCCCATATGAAAGGCAGTATCTGCTGTGGCTGTAATTTCATTCAGAGTTTAAGTTTGATGTAAGAAAACTTAGGATTAGAAGAAATACCACGGTAAATTTTAGTTGGTTGATTGCAACCAACCAGAAGAAAACCCTGCGATTGGGATATACTAAAGACGTTCTGAAAAATACAGGGTCTAGTGTCCAGTTTGATGGTTAAAGATCCTTTCTCCTGCCCTTATGCCCTAATTTTATAGTTAATACATGGGTATTGATAGCAAAGAGAGGATCAGATATATTCCAGTGGGGTGGCAGGATGCTGCTGTCCCTCATTTTGTCTCATAAAACACACACACACACTCTTACTTTCTTTATACTGAATTCATAAAGCAAATGCACAAAGTAGGTCCTAATTGAGAGCACCAGCACTAACCTAGAAGAGTTTTCCTTTGTCACATTTAGAGTACCGCATNAATTGAGAGCACCAGCACTAACCTAGAAGAGTTTTCCTTTGTCACATTTAGAGTACCGCATAACACTTAACAAGTTGTGCTTTCACTTCATGGCTTTCATATACTTCATTAGCTTAGAGAAATTTAAGAGGAAATAATCTGTGTATACATCCTATTGAAAAGATCCCAATCTCCTGAGCTGAAAATCTATTCGTAAGATTTGACTGCCCCTATCTTTAATGATGAAGAAATCAAATTACTTTTATTTTCTGAGGGGAAAAATCTCAGATGATGTATTTGGATATCTAATTAAGATGCTCATGTACCTTGCCTAATTAAAAATAGACACTTATTCAAAAATAACAGGACATCTAATGCATCTATTTATAAATAACTCAGACGAATGGCTGGAACCAAAGAGAAGCACAGTAACTAAACTCTGTTTATATATTAACACAAGTCCCTCCACCCACAGCATTTTAACAGGAAAACCTTGTATAAAACAAGTCCTGTCTTGATCAGCCTCTAAAAAGATCTCTACTGGGGGCACAGCATAAAAGGAAAACATCTAAAGCTAAGAGTTTTATTTTTATTTTTATTTTTTGCCCCTGGTGTTATGACCACAACCCAGAATGCATTAGTCATGCTAGGATCAGATCACTTCTTCTTAAAGGACTTGAAGGGTCTCGTGAATGCAAAAGGGACCTAAAGAGACTGCTTAGTCTCTAGTTGCTTACATATCTTTAATCCTAAAAATGAGTCTCTATCTTAGAAGACAAAAAACTATTTGTGTAAAAACCTCAAACAAACCTCGAATAAGACTTGGGACATGCCATAATGTTCCTAAATAGTTTATTGAATGGGATAGGATGATGGAACTTTGACTGGAATATGGAAGAACTCAAATGTGGTTTTAAGACTAACAACAATTTTCCTAGAGCCTAGAACAAAATCCAATAAGATGTAATCTGCCATATTTGTGTCTTTACAAACCCTCAAATGTAATTCATGTTTATCTCCTCAGTTTTTGAATATTAAGAGCTACAATTTTGGAGCCCATCAAAAGAGAAAGCATGTTTAACAGATAAATAATTTTGTATGCCCCCCCCCCCCCCCCTGTGGAAATTATAGATGTATATAGATGATCGTGACCAATGTGCCTTTTTTTTTTTTTTTTTTACAAAAGAATAGGAAAAAGTTTAGAATGGAGAATTTTGTGAATACATCTTTTCTAAACAGGTTAAAATTTCTGAATACATTTACAATGAAATTTTGAAGACTATTTATTTGGAGGAAAATTACATTAGAGAGATAGTTATGAACATTTCCAGTAATGCTTTCTGTAAATTGGTTAAAAGGCTGTCTTTCTTCCTTCCTGTGTCACATCTTATTGGGCATCAACTGTGTTTGTCATGAACTGGCTTAGTTTCTGGTGATATAATGCAGAATAATGTAGACATGCTGCCTGTCCTCTTGGAACTTAGTATCTGTCTATTTCATTGATCCTAAAGGCCAACTGAATCTATTTTTAGAACTACAAAACTACAAAACTACAAAAATAACAATCACACCTTCCCTCTACAAGTTAGTGAGCATTCATTTAACAATTTAATATAATCCATGGTCAACTTCATGAAATAAGTTCTACATCACTTCAAAGATTGGTCATCCACCAATAGTTCAGTCCCAAGTTTCCCCCACCTCCCTGGGTTTCCTTTAAAATTCAAAAAATAAAATAAATGTATAAGCAAAATAAGTGCATTTGAAAGCATAACAACCATTTAAATAGCTTAAACTTCCTTTGGATTTGCTTATGTTTAAACGCAGTGTTTACAATTCCTAAGTTGACCCTATGACACACATTTCCAAGACTTGAATACTCATATTGATTGACTTGGGTTTATTTTTTTGCAAAGCCTATATCTTGATTTTTTATCAATCTCAGCTTTGAAGTTCAATCTCAGTTATAAACAAATAGATATAGAAGTTATAATTTGCAGATATCCAGTAGTCTTAAGTAGGCCAAAAACTGTACTCACCGCATCTCCAGAATTATTTAAGGCTCCTTGCAAAGATGTGGTTTCACAAAGCTGTGTACCCTATTCACCTGGGACAACCTCTGAAGTCAGCTTCTTCCTGGCCTCTGAAGTGCCACTAGATTATGCAAGGTAGTAAGATGCCTCTGATTTATAGGACACATTATTTTGAAGGAGATATTCATTCAGAGCTTTTGAAAGTCTGTCTCCAGCTTCTGAGAGGTTGTATATAAATAGTCAAGTACTTTTGTGTGTCTAAAGGGCTAGAGAAAATGCGACTTCACTCATAAATGAGGTGGTAGTACAGCATGGTGATGAAGGGCACAGACTCTGGAGGCTGAAGGCCTGGGTAGGGTTTTGTAATTCTTGGTGACCTTGGGCAACTTACTAAACGTTTCTGTGTCTCAGCTTCCTCATCTGAAAAGTGATATGATAATAATTATGCTCATAGGGTTATGTTGAAGGTTAAGTAGTTAATATAAATAAAATCTCTTAGATTACTGCTAGACAGATAGTAAGTCATATATATGTATATGTGTGTGCATTTTTATACTAAATTACTTTATGCTAATTTGAAAATGAGCTGTCATTGAATCAAACAGAGATACCCAGGAGTAATCAAATCATGTCTGTAAAGCTACAGAACTATGCCAGTTGTTGAGTAAGGCAAATCATAACTAAAGCCAAAATGTTTAATTATTTTAGTTAAACTAAGTTTCCATTTGTGTTGTCAGGGCTAGGGCTCAAATCCTTCAAGCCCATTGTACGGACTGGGTCACCAGACCCCTCACATGCAGTTCCACACTAGGTAATTTGGAAAGATCCTGGGAGCCATTGGCAGATGACACAAGCTCAATCCTCAGCAGCAGCAGCAGCAGCAGCAGTGGCAGCCTCTCAGGGCCTCCCGGGGGTGGGGTCCAGCATGGATCAGAGCCACTTATCCTTTATACTTAAGTCTGTAACCCAGGATACCTGGGTGCACATGCGCAATTACATTAGACAATAATCAAGTAACACCTGGGTGCATGTGCTTATTTACATCAAATGCTCGGCAAGATTCTGAACATCTGAGGGGCCCTGACCATTTTCCTATATTTTCCCAACAATATCTTAACTTCACCTTTCTTTTGTTCTAGACATATATACCTGCTGAATGAATTGAAACATGAAGAAAAAGGGATCTGAAGAAGAAAGTCTAATGTTAAAGTCAAATAGTATAGAACAACAGAAGCCATGTGGGGATTACAGTGGAAAAGTTATTTAAAACTCTTCCTTGCAGATTATTTATTGTATTGGCAGTAAGAGACAGTGCTCACCATGCATCGCTCCCTGAAAGAGTATCTTGAGGGTCATGATTGCTTTTGTTGCATCAGTAGAGTTCTGTGTACGCTAAAAGCGGATCAGAGGCATTATTCTATTTCCTAGTCAGTCTTCTTAACCACAGGTGGGAGAAGTCTTTATACCTGCAATAGCTTTACTGACCACTCTTATGACACAGAAGCAGCTAAGCAAAATGCACAAGATTTCAAGGAGTCTGCAAGTCATTTTTGTTTTCAGTTGAAGAAACGTATATAAGAAACAGCATCTGCTTTCTTCCCAGATTAGAGATGTAAATGAAATTACTTCTTAACCTAAATTCACTAAAAGATGTAAGAGAAGAGCAGATTGAAATAGGCTATGTGGTCTTTTTACCTGTTTTTGAGCAATGTTAGCTTTTTTATTTCCCTCAACTTAAGGTTTCAAATTATTTACAGGAAATAGCATCATTTATTAAAAAGCTAACTAAAATTTGCATCACTTATATTAGCAGCTTGTGAAAAGGAAATCTAAGTAAATTTACTCTTCATCACTACTGCAGGACCTGCCATCTCCCTCTTTTCTTGTTCTTCACACAGAGAATTCTATTCTGCTATTGAACCAAGACATGATCTTCCTTATTATAAACATGGCCTTAAGCATGGCCCAGGTTTAGAAAAAAAATTACAGCTAAGCATGCAGGTGGCTATTTGTCTTCAGTTGAATAACTAGCAAAAATATTAATGTCATTGCTGCATGAAAACCGTAAAAAGTGCAGGCAGAGTTTGTGTGTGTGTTTGTTGTATTAATTGCTTATTTTGCATACAACATGGAACATTAATCAGTAAAGATTCTAAAAAGAGTTTAAAATAAAGAACATATTGGCAAATATTAATTTACATGATCCTCAAATCAACACTATGGATAGTTATTATTTTTTGTGTATCACAAATTCTGAAACACATACTCAAAGGATATCACAAATGGTGACGATAGTCTCAAAGAAGGGTATTATGATCCATGTATTTTATTTAGCCCTTTGCATTACTATAGATCAAAGTACCTTTCGATGACATTGAATAAAGACACCTATTAATCAGCAATCAGTCACTCAATCTTAGTGCATTAGTAAATGTTGAGATTGTTGAACTATAGTAAATGATTTAGTGGAAATGTGCTCAATTACATTCCATAATACATGTAATGTTACTCTAGAAATCCTTTAGTATTGGAACATAGTTTTTCTTATTAGAAAGTGACCTCAAAGGAAACACACGATATTATGGTAAGAATATTATCAATCGCAGTCTCAGAATGCTAATATTTTCTCATTAGCATTTGTGTAATAAGAGATCTGGGGAAAATGCTGAGAATTGTTTAAATTTTCTATATTTCCATCTTCATCTTCATCCCTATCTCTACTTATATCTGTGTAACAAGGTCTATAGGATGGGATGTAATTGCAAGAAGAAAATCTTTCTTAAGTAAGTATTTCATAAGTAAAATAATCCCCTGTGATCAATACTTTTGATTAGAAAAAACTCATCCAGATTTAAGAAAGAAAATGGGCTACTGTCTGTTTCTCATCCATAAATCCATTCATTCTTCTGTGAGGAAGAGTGAAATATGGGCAGAAAACCAAGAGTGTTCTGTGAAACTCGCTTCTATCACAAATGAGGAATGAAGTAATGACATTTCTCCCCCCAAATCAGTTTCCAGTAATAGAGAGATGATTTTGAACTGGAATAATCAGAGTAGGTGCTTGGGAATCTAAGGCTGATCTAGGCCTTGTACTATGGGCAGGGTTTGGATAGGTTTTAGGGAAGCACAGGTTTTGTGATGAGGGAGTAACATGAAAGATGACCTAGAGACTGACATAGAAAAGGCAAGTTCAGAAACAGTGACTATGCCTGACTAGTGCAAAGAGTGGCTGTATTAGTCTGTTTCTGTTGCTTATAGCATAAATATCTGAAACTGGGTGACATAAAGAAAACAAAATTTATTGCGTACAGTTTCAGAGGCTGGGAAGCCCAAAGTCCAGGGAACACATTTAGTGAGGGTCTTGGTGGTGGTGACAGTGACACAGGGGTCTCACATGGCAAAAAATGGCAGAGCAGAGAGAGTCTACCCTTTCATGTGGTCTTCTTTTAAAGTCCTCGGAACCATGTCCATGACCACTGTTATTAATCCATTCACTATGGCATGGTCCTAGAATCTAATCACCTCTTCAAGGCCCCACCTTTCAATTACCATAATAGGATTTCCCAGCCTCAACAGTTACAGTGGGGATTAAGCTTCCAGTATATTAACTTTGGGGACACAATTCAATCCACAGCAGTGGCCATGGGAAGACTGGGGCAGATACAACTTGAAAGGTAGAAAGACAGAACAATATGAATAGAATGCTGAGAATATGCATTGTTCTCTGTGTTTTCAGGCTTTTGATTCTTCAATCAATATCATTAAGCATATGTTGCAGATATTAGGATTAAAATGCTCAATAAAAGGCAGGTGGTGTATAAACTCATAGGAGTCTTTAAAAACAGCTCTGGAGCTCTGAGCTCTAGGCTGTGGATAAAGGGAAAGATATTTAGGGCTCCACAATCAGAAGCAGCCAGCTCAGAACATTTTCTTTCTCTGGGTCCTTCCCCAAAAGGGAGAGAGGGTCAAACTGCTTCAACTTGAATCTTCTATCCAATATGCAGTCAGGGAAAAATGGAGACCCTTAACTGCAAACAGCCAGCGAAAGAAAATTAAGTGATTTTACAAAAAAAAAAAAAAAAAAGGCAGAAGTAATGCTTGGTTGATGAAAAGAGCAGATGTCCACCATTAGTGATGTGTCAAAATAGTATGAAAGAAAGATTTAATCATATACATTGTGGATATGAAAAATGGGGACAAGAAGCAGAACACTTATGAAACTGCTATATTACAGGATGGTAAAGACTCCTGCCCCTTCCTCATTATTAAGCTCTAGGAATACTGAATGCTTGATGGTACAACCTCTGATTTCTCTGAAAATTACCTTTAACCTTTAGCATTGCTGTTCCCTGTGCTTGGGATAGTTACCTTCCCCCTGTTGTTTTTTTTTAACTGCTTATACTTTTTCCATGCTAACTTTTAAAGAACCTTTTTTATTGGCTACCCCAGCAAGACCAGGCCACAATCATATATATGTGTATATATATATATATATATATATAGAGAGAGAGAGAGAGAGAGAGAGAGAGAGAGAGAGAGAGAGAGAGAATATGATGACTGTAGCCTCCTTCTGCAGCCAAGTGCAACAGGTTTAGGGATTTCCTTGTGGTCATCCAATTTTGTTTCATCTCACCCTGGATTCAAAAGATTGTGCCAGAATGACCTGAAAGTAGTCAGTTCAATGACCAGCAGCCTATGAGCTCAATCACTCTGCCTACCTCAGTCAGACCATAACAGTTCTGCCCAGAAGAACTGACACTGGAGAATGTTAATTGAATTAAATTCAGATTGAAATAGCTACATGTGGCTAGTATACTGAACAGAGAATGTCTAAAAAGAACAACTATTGGCCACAACAGAAGGAATCAAAGCAAACACAGAGATGAGCCAAGTCACAACTATGCCGAGAAGAAATCAAGATATCCACGGCAGTAAGGGGATTGCTAAGAACTGAATGTTTGCGTCCTCCAAAATTCCTATATATATTGAAGTCCTAATTTCCATTGTGAAGGCCTTAGGAAGTGAGGCCTTTGGAAAGTGTTTAGGTCATGATGATGGAGCCCTCATAAATGAAATGCCCTTTGTCGAGAAAACATAGGAAAACTGTCAGGGCTTCTCAGATATTCAGAATCTTGCTGAGCGTTTGCTGTGAATGGGTTGTGTGTAGGCGGAGTTAGTGAGCCTGCACACGCTGCGATTTGGCTGGCATTTTACTGCCTCAGGAGGCCACAGCGCCTGCAGCTATGCTTTCCAATGTTCGGCTTCCAAGGGCCTGTTTGCCATTACCTAGCTCATAGACCTGCATGTAAGGGGTCTGGTGAACCAGCCTGGCGTGTGAGGGGTCTGGTGGCCCAGCCTGATGTGTGAGGAGTCTGGGGACCCAGCCTGGAGTGTGAAGGGTCTGGGGGCCCAGCCTGGAGTGTGAGGGGTCTGGGGACCCAGCCTGGCGTGTGAAGCATTTGTGATCCAGTCTGGACAATGGGCTTGAGGGGTCTGTGAGCACCAGACCCAGCCCTAGCTCGACAATTGGCATCATGAACAGGATTACAGGCAGGTAAAATAGCCTGACAATTGGCTATATCAGCAGGATTCTGACATTAGCCTAGCCTGACAATTGGCCCATTTGACAGGATTATGGGCAGGAAAAGAGCACAACACCCTTATAAAAGTGATTCCAAAGAGCTCTCTTGTCCTGCTTTGGACATGCAAGGACACAATGAGAAGTCAACTGTCTGGAAACAGAAAGAGGGCCCTTACCAGAACTCAGCCATACTGTAACACTGATCTCGGACTTCTGGAGGTTGGGCAGCCTCCAGAACTGTGAAAAAGAAATTTCCGTAGCTTATAAGCCACTCAGTCTATGGCACTTTGTTTGAGTAGCCTGAACAAACTAAGACAGGGATTAATAGAATTAGTAAAACTGTTAATATCCAGAATATACAAGGAACACAAACAACTCAAAAGCAAAACAAAAAAAAAAAAAAAGAAAGAAAAAAAGAAAAATCTGATTAAAAAATGGGCAAATGAACTGAATAGACATTTCTCAAGAGAAGACATACAAATGGCTAAAAGATATATGAAAAAATGCTTAACATCACTAATCAGGAAAATAAAAACCAAAATGAGATATCATCTCACACCAGTTAGAATGGCTATTATCAATAAGAAAACAAACAACAAATGCTGGCAAGGATTCAGAGAAAAGAGAACTATTATATTGCTGTTGGCAGGAATGTAAATTAGTACAGCCATTTTGAAAACAGTATAGAGGTTCCTCAGAAACTAAAAATACAACTACCATATGATCCAGCAATCCTACTACTGGATATTTATCCAGAGGAAAGGAAATCAGTATGCCAAAGAGATACCTACACCCCATATTTATTGCAGTACTGTTTACAATAGCCAAGATACGAAATCAACCCAAGTATTCATCAGCAGATGAATGGATAAAGAAAACATAGCATATATACACAATGGAATACTCTTCAGCCGTTTAAAAAAAAAAAAAAGTCATGTCATTCACAGCAACATGGAAAAGTTTGGAAGACATTATGTTATGAGAAATAAGTCAGGCACAAAAAGATATAATACTGCAATTCTTCATAATCACATGAGCTAATTCCCCTAGTAAATCACCTCTCATATATTTATAACATATCCTTTTGATTCTGTCTCTCTGGAGAACCCTGACTAATACAGATTTTGGTACCAAAGAGTTGGGGTATTGCTTATAACAGATACTTGAACATGTGGAAACAGCTTTAGAACTGGGTGTTAAGGAGGCATTTGCGGGTTTGGAGGTCTCAGAAGGAGACAAAAAAATGAAGGAAAGTTTGGAATGTCTTAGAGACTGGTAACGTGGTGGCAAGCAGAATGTTGGTAGAAATATGTACAGCAAAGACCATTCTAAGGAGGTCTCAGATAGAAATAGGGAGTTTATTGGAAAATGGGGCAAAGATTACCCTTGCTGTGAACTGGCAAGGAATTTGGCTGCATTGTGCCCATGCCCTAGGACTTTATGGAAGTTGGAACTTAGGAGTTGTGAATGAGAGTATTTGGTGGAAGACATTTCTAAGCAGCAAAGCATTAAAGAAGCTGCGTGGCTCCT
>NW_007730507.1:40571-45003 GCF_000696425.1 Galeopterus variegatus
TAGAAATAGGGAGTTTATTGGAAAATGGGGCAAAGATTACCCTTGCTGTGAACTGGCAAGGAATTTGGCTGCATTGTGCCCATGCCCTAGGACTTTATGGAAGTTGGAACTTAGGAGTTGTGAATGAGAGTATTTGGTGGAAGACATTTCTAAGCAGCAAAGCATTAAAGAAGCTGCGTGGCTCCTTGTTAACAGCCTATGCTTAGTTATGGTGGCAAAGGCACGACATAAAGCCTGAATTTAAAAGGGAAGCAGAGCATAAAGATTTGGAAAATTTGCAGCCTGGCCTTGTGGTAGAGAAGCAGAGAGCATTTTCAAAACAAAAATTCAATGGTACTACGAAGATTAACACAAAAGTACGGGATTAGCAAGAGAAGGGGAAAAGGCCCTGAAGGCATTCCAGAAGCCTCTGGGGCCAACCCTTCTATTTCAGGCCCAAACACCTAGGGAGACAGAACGGTCTTGGGGAACAAGCCTGAGGCACCCTCCATGGGCTCACTGCTCAGGGCCACCTTGGGAAGCTGCTTCCAGCACCAGCACCTCAGCTGCTGTGGCTGTTCCATCAGTGGGTAAATTAGCTCCAGGTGTGGCTAGATCTTCAGTTTTGGAAAATACAAGCCAGAAGTCTTGGGAGCATCTTCATGGTGTTAGGTCTGTAGGTTCACAGAATGTCAGAGCTCTGAAGCCTTAGGAGCCTCCACCCCAATTTCAAAAGATGTATGGAAAAGTCTGGGGGCCTAGGAAGAGGTCTGTCACAGGAGCAGAGTCACCACAGATAGCCTTCACTAGAGCAATGCCGATTGGAGATGTGGGGTTGGAGTTGCAGCAGAGAACCCCCGTCAGTGCCACGTCTAGTAGAACCATGGGAGTGGGAGTGGGACAACCATGGAGATTCCAGACCTGTGGAGCTACCAGAGTGGAATGCTAGCCTAGGAGAGCTGAAGTGTGGCCTGAGACCAGGAAAGCCATAGTAGCAGAGCTGTCTGAGGACTTGGGACCCAACCCCCACACCAGCGTGCAGAGAACACTGAACATGGAGTCAAGGTATATAATTCACCAGCTGCAATATTTAATGTCTGCCCTGCCAGGTTTCAGACTTATCTGGGACCAGTTACTCCTTTCTTCTGTCCTATTTCTCCCTTTTGAATATAAATATTTACCCTATGCTTGTCCCACCATTGTATCTTGGAAGGAGATAACTTGTTTTGACTTCACAGACGGGACTCTGAACTTTGGACTTTTGAGTTGAAATAAATTAAGAATTTGGGGATGAAATTAATGTATTTGCATATGAAAAGGACATGAGTTTGGGGGGGCCAGTGGTGGAGTGTAGTGGATTGTATTATGTCCCCCCAAAACTCAAGCTTGAATTGTGTCCCCCAAGTTTTATGTACTAGAAACTTGTTCCCCTCTGTGACTGTAAAGAGGGTGGGAAATCCTATTTTGCTATTGATAGGTGGAGCCTTGAGGAGGTGATTAGGTTGCAGGACCATGCAGTAGTGAGTGGATTAAAAAAGGTGGTCAGGGGCATGGTTCTGAGGGCTTTAAAAGGAGAGAGGACAGTCTGTCTGTCTCTCTGCTCTCTCTGCTTCCACCATCTTGTAGTGTGAGACCCCTGGGTCACTGTGACCACCATGAGAAGGACTTTGGACTTCCCAGTCTTAGAAACTGTAAGAAATAATTTTGTTTTCTTTGTAAAATATCGATTTCCATACATTTTGTTATAAGCAACAGAAACGGACTAATACACTGTATCTTCTCACTCATATGTTGGAGCTAAAAGAAGAGCTCATAGAAGTAGAGTAGAATTGTGGTTACTAGAGGCTGAGAAGGGGAGTGGGGAGGAGGAAATAGGGAGAGGTTGGTGAATGGATACAGAATTATCTCTAGATAGGAAGGATAAATTCTAGTATTCCATTGCAGTGCTGAGTGTCTATAATTAACAATAATTCATTGTATATTTTCAAATGGCTAGAAGAGAGGAGTTCAAATGTTCTTATGACAAAGACATGATAAATGTCTGCAGTGATGAATATGCTAATTAGCCTAATTTTATTACCACAGAATGTATACATGTACTGAAATATTACTCTGTACCCATAAATATGTACAATTATTATGCATCAATTAAAAAATAAAATTAAAAAAACAAAAAACTGGATGGTATAATGGACGACCATTCAGTTCCCTGAGGGAAGGATCTTCAGCTGCTGAGATGTGCCTTAAACTTTCTTGCTTCTTACAACTACTGAGACAAACTGAGAATGTCTCAATTCCTTGAAAGAGAGGGCACCAAATAATGCAATTCTTTGATCACAAAACATTCATATTTTTTTCAGGAAGAGAAACAGAGAGCAACTTCTTGGGATTTCATCTCCTTCTTTCCACTATCCTCAGTACACTTACATCCTATCCCCTCGCCCTTCACCCCCCACATTCCTGCTTCCTCCTTTTCTATCATTTCCCCATCTGAAACCTTTTTCAATCCTTCAAATCTTTATGCTCCCTCAGACTCCTTGGCCTTTATACACAGTCATCTCTGTCTGAAAACCTCTGTCCCTCACTCTCATCTGTCCATGCTCACTTCTAATCTTGGATGCCTGTTTCTCTAGGTGGCTATTCTTGCTGCGAAAGTATAAGATAGATGCCCCACAATTTAGTCTTAAGAACTTTTATTTTACCGTCATTGAATATACCAAGTAGAAAGGGCTATGTGGTTCTTATCAGTTTCATTTTTATTCCTTCTGGTGCAACACCCACCTGGATTGTCACTCTATAAGAGAAGGAACCAGTCATATCTTGCTCGCCACTGTACCCCAACATCTGGCACTGTGTTTTATATACCTCATACATTTTTGTTAAGAATTACATACAGACTTCTAGGAGGAAATGCACAAAGTTAACAGTTCAGAGAATAAAAGATTTTTGAGCAACTTTTACACGAGGATATTATACATTTTCAGAAATTGTGTTCTTAATGACATTGTCCTTATGGATTTGATAATGAGGAGAAACACCTTTGAAAGCCAGAATGACAGTGACCATTTTAATAGATTACTTTTTTCACTGGTTGTTTTCCTGTATGACTGGAAAAGACTGAAAAGTGTTATCACATCTTTGAGATGTTGCTTATTGAAATATGCTTTTTGATTTGAATTTTAGCCTAAAAATTATGCTGTGCTTCACATAGTTATAAGCAAGAATTCACATTGGTTAAAATTGAATCAAATAACAGTTAAGAAATAAATTTGGAATTAATGGGGGCACCTAGATTTTTCTAGATAGAAATTGACCATGGTGTAAGTGAAATAAATATGTTTCACCTGATTCTTCATGCTGGTGACTTTAAATCTGTGTGAGAGGAGTGATACTTCTGGAAATCTTTTGCCATGGTACTGTGGGGGAACAATACATACAGAGATCAAGTTCTTTTTTAAAAAATAAGTCATGAAANTTCACTGGTTGTTTTCCTGTATGACTGGAAAAGACTGAAAAGTGTTATCACATCTTTGAGATGTTGCTTATTGAAATATGCTTTTTGATTTGAATTTTAGCCTAAAAATTATGCTGTGCTTCACATAGTTATAAGCAAGAATTCACATTGGTTAAAATTGAATCAAATAACAGTTAAGAAATAAATTTGGAATTAATGGGGGCACCTAGATTTTTCTAGATAGAAATTGACCATGGTGTAAGTGAAATAAATATGTTTCACCTGATTCTTCATGCTGGTGACTTTAAATCTGTGTGAGAGGAGTGATACTTCTGGAAATCTTTTGCCATGGTACTGTGGGGGAACAATACATACAGAGATCAAGTTCTTTTTTAAAAAATAAGTCATGAAAACAAGCAATGCAAATGCTATTTCCGAATTAACTTCTGGTAATTCAGCTCCAATCCACTATCCTGAATAATCATTTTCTATTTCCATCTCATATTGAAATTAACCCTGAATATATTCTTCTGTTTACATTTCCTCCTGTGCTTCTTAAAGAGTTAAAGAATAAATTAGTACCTTAATTTCAACTGAAACATCAAAGCAGTGTATGATTTTTGTGTCAGTATTAGGCTTGATTACAATAGAGTGAAGATTATTTTTCTACCTGTGGCACTGTCATTATAATCGTCTGACTTATTTATAGTCAAGTGGGAGTGTTTCTCTGATGATTTAGAGCCTTTAAACCCGAGGATAACAAAATGCTGGCTGTGAAGCACATATAAATCCTAAGAAGAGAGAAAAATAAAATCACCTGTTATACTATTTGTTTTCACCTAATAAAAGATAGAGAACAAAAGAAAAAAATGAGTCTAGAGTATTCCAGGAAATTTAAGGAAAGAAGTCAACAGGCAGTATAGTAAACATCTCTCTCTGTGCCCCAGTAACTGAAATAGCAGAAGCATAGTTCAAGTATTACAAAAAGGATGGTTCATT
>NW_007730507.1:46003-74335 GCF_000696425.1 Galeopterus variegatus
GTACCTTAATTTCAACTGAAACATCAAAGCAGTGTATGATTTTTGTGTCAGTATTAGGCTTGATTACAATAGAGTGAAGATTATTTTTCTACCTGTGGCACCGTCATTATAATCGTCTGACTTATTTATAGTCAAGTGGGAGTGTTTCTCTGATGATTTAGAGCCTTTAAACCCGAGGATAACAAAATGCTGGCTGTGAAGCACATATAAATCCTAAGAAGAGAGAAAAATAAAATCACCTGTTATACTATTTGTTTTCACCTAATAAAAGATAGAGAACAAAAGAAAAAAATGAGTCTAGAGTATTCCAGGAAATTTAAGGAAAGAAGTCAACAGGCAGTATGGTAAACATCTCTCTCTGTGCCCCAGTAATTGAAATAGCAGAAGCATAGTTCAAGTATTACAAAAAGGATGGTTCATTGGAGCCTGAATTTCTTTAGATAAGAGCTCTGTTACTCACCTTCTCCATCCTCTCTTTGGCAATAACATTGGTAGCCTTGAAGCAAGTTTTCCAATATGGTAACATTCTCAGTTGCCCTTTTTTATTTCTTAACCATCTATGGATGGCAGTGTCTATTTCATCCAAGTAAGAATGTATCTTTTCTTCAGTTATGTTCCCAGATTATTTTAGTCTATGAGAATGCCAATTGTTTCTGAGACTAGGCATAGATTTTTATGCTTTTGTGCTTTTTCAATAGCTTCACTCCTTGAGGTTTAACAAAATAAACTAGCCCTGACTACAACAAAGTCAAAATCTATAATAATTCCCAGATTGAGTCTTCAGAGATAGTCATATTGGAGAATTCATATGGAAACAATCCAGTTTACCTACTGAAGCACCCATCCATATTTTCTATATTAAATTAATAAAACAGACTCTAGATCGTAGGTTCATTGTAGCTGCCAATTTTATTATTTTTTTTGTATCATTGCATGCGACTTTCCTTAAAATATAAACTTCACATTTACTTGACTGGCTTAAGTATTCATATTTAGCATTCACATGAAGATTATTTCCTGCACTAATTTAACAACAATCTCTGAAGTTATTTAGCATATATTCAGTTTGCTTGGATATGAAGTAGCTAATGTCAAATGTCACTAGAGAGTGACAGTATAAGTTTTTTCAATACAATTTTTTGGGGGAATTATCAGATAAAAAATACAATGCTTTAAAATCAAATTGTTTATTACTCTTTAGTTTATTCACTCAACTACCCACAGTTTTAGAATAGTTTCTAAATGTTCATTTTTTTATATTAATGTAAAATACATTCACCCTGTACAATTTGTAAAACACACATGCTTACAAAATAAGTCACCTTGCTCCACGAATACTGTTACATTTATCACAGTATTTTTTTCTTTTTCTTTTTTGCATGTTCTAAATATGAAACTTTGTACTATTTTTTACTTAACATTATGAGCACTTATTCATGGCATTTAAATGAAAGTATGTTTAAAGCTTTTGATCCAATGGAAAATAGCAAATCCCCACCTCTAAAGCTAACTGGGCACTTCCAGAGTAAAACACTTATCTTTTTAAGTGGATGGTGATGATTCCCGCATTAAGATGTGAGCTCTTATTCAGTGGCCTGAGGACTTATTGCACATCAACCTACATCTCTAACAAGAGTCTTCCTATGGTGATCTGAGGATGGGATTTTTATGTAGCTGGTCAATGGGAAGCTGGCTAATGGGAAGGAATGACCCTGATAACTAGGTTAACCATATAATTTATCTTTTAAGGATGAGTACTAATGACTTTGCTGGACAAAGCATAAAACAGCACTGTTCTAGGCAAAAGGGACATATTTAAGAAAGGCGTTAAGAAGAGGAGTTTTGGTGATGGATTCTAGAATTAGTATCAATTGAAGTCATTTTAGGTATACACTAGAGTCAGCAAACTAAATTCCATTGGCCAAAACCAGCTGCTTTTGTATGTCTCCTTGGCTAAGAATGTGATTTATGCATTTAAATCATTTAAATGATTGAAAAAAAAAAATCTCAGAATTTGTTTTCTTTCTTGTCATATAAATATCTACACAGCATCCTTGATTTTGCTTCTNATCCAGTTTACCTACTGAAGCACCCATCCATATTTTCTATATTAAATTAATAAAACAGACTGTAGGTCGTAGGTTCATTGTAGCTGCCAATTTGTTTTTTTTTTTTGTATCATTGCATGCGACTTTCCTTAAAATATAAACTTCACATTTAATTGACTGGCTTAAGTATTCATATTTAGCATTCACATGAAGATTATTTCCTGCACTAATTTAACAACAATCTCTGAAGGTATTTAGCATATATTCAGTTTGCTTGGATATGAAGTAGCTAATGTCAAATGTCACTAGAAAGTGACAGTATAAGTTTTTTCAGTACTATTTTTTGGTGGAATTATCAGATAAAAAATACAATGCTTTAAAATCAAATTGTTTATTACTCTTTAGTTTATTCACTCAACTACCCACAATTTTAGAATACTTTCTAAATGTTCATTTTTTAATACTAATGTAAAATACATTCACCCTGTACAATTTGTAAAACACACATGCTTACAAAATAAGTCAACTTGCTCCACGAATACTATTACATTTATCACAGTATTTTTTCTTTTTCTTTTTTGCATGTTCTAAATATGAAACTTTGTACTATTTTTTACTTAACATTATGAGCACTTATTCATGGCATTTAAATGAAAGTATGTTTAAAGCTTTTGATCCAATGGAAAATAGCAAATCCCCACCTCTAAAGCTAACTGGGCACTTCCAGAGTAAAACACTTATTTTTTTAAGTGGATGGTGATGATTCCCGCATTAAGATGTGAGCTCTTATTCAGTGGCCTGAGAACTTATTGCACATCAACCTACATCTCTAACAAGAGTCTTCCTATGGTGATCTGAGGATGGGATTTTTATGTAGCTGGTCAATGGGAAGCTGGCTAATGGGAAGGAATGACCCTGATAACTAGGTTAACCATATAATTTATCTTTTAAGGATGAGTACTAATGACTTTGCTGGACAAAGCATAAAACAGCACTGTTCTAGGCAAAAGGGACATATTTAAGAAAGGCGTTAAGAAGAGGAGTTTTGGTGATGGATTCTAGAATTAGTATCAATTGAAGTCATTTTAGGTATACACTAGAGACAGCAAACTAAAATCCATTGGCCAAAACCAGCTGCTTTTGTATGTCTCCTTGGCTAAGAATGTGATTTATGCATTTAAATCATTTAAATGATTGAAAAAAAAAAATCTCAGAATTTGTTTTCTTTCTTGTCATATAAATATCTACACAGCATCCTTGATTTTGCTTCTTGAATTGCAAAGCCTAAAGGATTTAGTATCTGGTCCTTTACAGAAAAAGTTCATATATGCTGATATGTTTGTACTTTACTCCAATTAATCACAGTTTAATACTTTGCTACTTATCCAGATCTCTGATTTGGTGTCTCTCACAACTGAGTAAAACATGTACTTCTGTAAGGGGGGAAAAGGAGGCACTCCAGAGAATACAAATTTTCACACAGTAGATAAACATTGACTTATATAGTGAACATTTTATCCTATTAAAAATCAGCTTCAACTGAGAATTGTCACTGAAAACTACGCTGAAAGATTACTTTGATTGTCATATTAATAAAACTCAGAACTCTTAAAATTTATATAGAATATCTGGACCCCTAAAAGTCTGCAGTCTCTCAATGAACCTCAAACTCCAGTTTAAGAAATGCTATTTTAGTATATTCCAGTTGTACTGTAGGGTCTAGAAATGCATTCAAAAAATTATTTTTCTCTTAAGGACAGGTGTTAAAACTGTAAGTAAATGATCTAGCCAATTATTACTTTTTTTTTTTTTTTTTACTTCTTTCTGGTATTTTTTGCCTTCACTCTCTTTACATAAATGTGGTATAAGATAGTTTAAATATGTGGTGAAATTTTTATAGCAATGCATACAACTGCAATAAAAATGTTCTGTTTATAATTGCATAAAGCCCACTTAGAAAAACTGACATGAGCCCATCAATTTATCACTAATTTTACTAAATTTGGGATATTGTAATGCACTTTCAGTTAAATTGCCAAAACAAAATACCTTGTTTTTATCTCATTCTTTAGTTTTCTTATTCAGATGTTTCTTTAGTAGAGTATTTTTTAAAAATTAGGCACATTATTAACTTTAAAAAAAAAAAAATCCCATCCTAATTTCTAAGATTGTATCTAACATGACTTTGTTATCTCATGCATCTTTCTTATGCCCTTTCTGGTAAAAGATCCTTTGAATCATTATAACTTGTAATGAAAAAAATAAAAACTACAATTTTTGTTTAGTATCATCTGAGATGGTTCGGAGCAACTTTTACATTTATAAGCTATTAAGCATGTTCTACATCTCACAGGAGGTTCAATAAATAGACAAAATTATTTCTGTATGGTTCTTACATATTAAATACTACCAATGAATAAAATTTACATTTAAAAGAGACACAACAGGAAAAAATAAAGTTAGAGTTAAAGGAGAGCAGAAATTTTTAGCTTTCCGTATTGTATATTCATATCCTTTTCTCACTTCCTGCAGCTTAGAAAATTTATATTATCTTGGTTAATCACCTTCCTCCATGCAGTTTATAAACAAGCATTAGAGTAGGGGATAAAGATAAGAGAAAATAAACAAATGCAAGTTCAGTCCCTATTCACTCTGCTTCCTAAGGGCTCAAGTAGTTGATATTGTAAATTTTCATTAAAATAAAGCTGATTGGATTGCAAATCCTAGTCCTTAATTAGGTACCTACCACCACCTCAGCATCCTGGGAAAACTAGGTTTGCTTTTGAAAGGGGAAAAACACAGAGCAGGTAACTTCTTAAAGTGTGGCAAAAAGCTTTGGGATGCAGAAACAAAAAGGTTAAAAGGGCCACAAAAATGATTACATTGTGTAATGTTGAATATACTAATCCTGATTTGAGCATCACATATTGCACATAGGTATTGATATTCAATGCTGTACCCCACAGATATGTGCAATCAATTATGTTTCAGTAAAAAAGAAAAAGTCAAAAGAGAAAAGGAACGAGACAAAAACTCAGTAGATGATTTCTTTTTGAAATCAGCCTGTTGAAATTAAAGTCATTTTGGGAAGTCTACAATTACCTGATCAATGTTGATAGTGCCAACCATCGGTTGTGATAATTCAAGTGTCCAAAGCTAGACTGACCATTTATCCATACAAGGTCCACCAAAATCTCATTGCCTAATAGATTAGGCCAGGGTTATCCAGCAGGAAGAAATTAGGCTATGATGTTTAAAAGATTTACAATTTGCTGTCTGAAATTCTATACAAGTTACAATTACTACCAGGGTATGTTGTGTGATGTCAAGAGAGAAGATTTTACCTGACAATCTGCATAATTAGTGTTCCCCTCCCCAGATTTCCACTTTACCAAATGACTGTTTTATTCACGAAGATTTGGAGTTTCTTTTTCTTGTCATTATGGTTAATCATAGAAAATGTTTTGATCAGTACCTAAGCCAGTAGAGGGAAGAAAATGTTAGTATTGGTAGAACTTTCCGTTCAAATTTTTGAGAATCAGTACCTAAGCCAGTAGAGGGAAGAAAATGTTAGTATTGGTAGAACTTTCCGTTCAAATTTTTACTAATTTGAGAATTATTTAATGAAATAAAATTCACCTTCATACATGACTCATCTAAAAGTTTCTATAGCTTCTATTGCAGGTATTAGGAAAATTTTGAGATAAATCTTATCAAAACACATTGTAAACCAGGATGTGTGCAATGAAAGTAAAGTATTGTTACGAATAGGTCATTGTACAAATTAAAGCTTCTAAGTTATGAGATAGAATTTTTCCAGCAAATCAGAGTTAGTAGAATAATCGAGCCTAGGCGGGCCTTGAAAACAATACTATGAAACTTTTGTTGGCGCACTTCATATCTGTCTTCTTTCTAAAGTGTATCACCATATATTTACATGTTTGAGGGTTTTTCATTTTGTTCTGTTTTTAAATATTTTAATCTAAGAATGCATTTTCAGGGTAAAGATAAATATGTTTTTCAAAATCTAAATCAAGAATCTAAAAGAAGAATAATCTTATTTTATGTACTGTTCCATTGAAATATGTACTTATGTTTGGTTCTCACTATTAGAAAAGCAGAAAGCCAAAGTGAGTGGATATGCCATTTCTTCACTCCACCACAAGTGCAAAGAAAGCACTTTCTCACCATACTTTACCCTAATTCCTTCTTTAGAGAAAAAAGATTGGCGGTCAAAATGAATTTGCAAAGATATCTTTGATTCAAGAGAGTCTACGTCATCCTATATAAATAAAGTATGTTGAATTTTCATACAAGGGAGGGAAAAATGATAGAGAAATTTCAAAGCAGGTATCTTTAGAAGTATTTTTTCAAGTAGGTAGGTTTTCCCAGTACTGTCGTGAGATGCAACAAAAATTCCACGCACTCTATTGGTATACATACGAAGCATTTTCTTCCTCTTTTAAGAAAGATCATGTTTGAGGGATTGGGAAGAGAAGTTGCTTGCTTGCACGGATATCAATTAAAAAATAAAGAAGATAACCATAGGCAGAAGTACAATCTTATAAAAAATAGGAAATGAAATGGTTAGAAAAATAGATTATAAATGATTGAAAGAAATATAAAAAGAGAAAGTCCAATTAAAGAAAAAAATGAGTTAATCAAGGTGAAAATTCTATTTTGTGCTTCATGGTATTTTCTCCACATGATAGAAGTTCTTTTAAGTCTAAAACTTTTTTCTATTCATCATTAATTTAGATTACAAACAAACATTTCTTATACAGAGATACATTCTGACTTCAAATTAATTTTATTTTAGAGGTAAAATTTCTGTAGATACCGCTGGCAAAAAAAAAAAAAAAAAAAATCAGTCTTTATACTAATGAGAAGACCTTCTACTGTAAATTTTAAGATTTTAAAGCCAGCTTAGGTAACTGTTTCAGGAATTACTTTGATGAAACTGAATAATCCAAGTTCTATTCTAAGGCAACGTAATGTGACAGTTATGCATGGTGCCTCCAAATCAACAATTACTGCCACATTATCTTCCTTGCTCTATCCTAATTTAGCAGAAATCAAACCATCTTATATCAGACCGGTACATGCATCCACTCACTTCTCGTCCAATCAAAACTGAATTACCTGTCAACAGAGAAGTACACTTACAAGTGTGAAACCATTTGACCATGTTATATTTTAATTTGCAGAGACAAAAATGACAAGCAATTTATTTACATAAAACTGTACAAAAGCAAATTAAATTATGTAAAGTATTTCATAAATAGTTGGACGAGTGTTTAATACATTTTGCCATGTTTAGCATAGTTGCGTGCATAGTGACTCATAATAAACGATGATAAATTGTTCTCTGCTTCACTATCAACATCCAAGTAGCAGAACAATAGTCAATGATTAACATTACAAACAGATCGTACCACACTGAATGCAAGTGCTTTAAAATGTAGGAAAAGTTGTCTGAAAGTGAACCCTAGGTAGCTGAAAAAATGATGCCTTTCTCCAGATGTTGTATACCTCTGCCTGGGTCACAACTAAAATGTTTTATTGTATTCCTGATCATCTTCGCTCCTTTTTTTTTTCCCCTTAAGGACACATTTATTTATTTATCACTGATATACCTAAAGTGATTTAGATCTTCAGATTTCTCATGACTTTTTTAGGATGGCTGTTTGATACTTGGCAGTTTCTTCTGGTCTGTGTGTTTTATTTTATTTTCCTATAAAACAGCTTCCTAGGGTAGCCTTTCAGTCAGACATCCTCAGTAGCATCTTAGTTCCTCCCATAAAAATAATGCCTCTTGTTTTCTGAAACTCAGGCAGCAGGCCAGTAAGAAACCATACAGAAATGATATCTGGAGATTCAGAAAGAGCAGTAGATTTTAGACTGAAGCTACAAACGTTTTAATACATATAAATTTATATAGTTACTCATTATAAATGTGTCCTCATGTATAACGCATGCAAAGTTCACTTGAGAGTCCTGTGTACAGAAAACAAGTATGGTTTATATATCGTACAACCAAAATGAAACAGCAGCTAAAAGAAAAAAACAACAAAAAAGAAATAAAGAATACAAATTCTAAATCAATATTTTACCTTGCAAAATGAACTGATTTCACCCCTGATAATATTTCTCTGTGTTAGTCTTACAATAAATGCTTTCACCTTCTAGTCAGATTTAAGCAGTCCATCTTAATGCCTTAATTTTGTTTAATGAATGAACAATATTTAAGACTGGTCCATTATCTGAGTTTGTCAGAAGGCAAATTTTTAATATATTATTTATTATTTTCAGAAAATAAACATGGATAAATATACAGGATCAAAAAAGTTGGGAATAGCCCATTTCCCCTCATTGTCCAAACCCAACAACCGTTTTTTTACCGTAACAACAGGTATAAAAGGCACAGTTGCTTATTTTGCATTCACTCATTTATTTTTTTTATTTCTTTTTATTGATTTTTTTTTTCAAAAGCACTCTATATATGGAGTGGCACCAGATTTAACCTATTCAAAATAAAAGTCATACAAACACAAAATATATTTCTGTGTCATGCCAGCTCATTATATAATAAACATGTTATGATAGCTAATTCTACTAGAATTACTGTGAATACTTACAGTACACTGAATTTTATTCTTTCACACCCATTTTAGTTCTAAAGAGAGATTCACGAGTTAAATGACAATGGCATGGCTATTTTGAATGTGGTGCAAACATCATTGGGGAATGTGGATCCAATTAATCCAAAGGTCCAGTATGACCCGTATTAGCTTTATAGACAACAGAAGGGTTTTAAGATAGAGTGAAATGAGCTATCTAGTGGTTTCAAGTGTTTCATGAAAGAAAGAAAAAAAATGCATTTAAAAAAGTTTGTTGAACATCTGTGTTATGCAATTGAGTATTTCCTTTGTAACGTGCAAGAAAAAATATGTATACATTTCATAATTATCTTTAGAAGCATTTTATCTTAATAGGTACTTACAGATTATACAAGGCAGAACTGCTTTAATGCAGTTTCCTAACAAAGTACTAGAATTGCATCTTTCCATAATGTAAATAATAATCAAACATAAACATGTTCAATTATTGACATTTTAGTCCAATGTTTTTGTTTCAATTACATACCTTTTTTCATACTACCTATTATACATAAACTAACATCAAAATGAAAACTCCATTCAAGAAAGAGTGTAAGGAAATGACCCCAAAAGAGTAGCCCACCAAACAGAGATATGGTTTTCAAAGATAAGTATTCTGAGGACCTATAGTGAATTATCAACCTATATTCCAGGCTGCTTTACCTTATAGTCTAAGAAATTTCTGCAAAGCATGAAACTACCCAAAGCTACATTGTTTTTACAGTTTGCTAGAGAGCCATCAAGGCTAAACCTTAACCAGTTTACAAACGTTCAATGATAAGAAAGTTTGCTCTTTTTACCTGTTATCTCCTATTCTGTCCATGGATTGTCACTTTTGTTTGAATGTCCCAGCTCAGTTTTCAATGGTATTAAATCATCCTCGATACAGCAAGTGGCTCAAAATCTGCATATTCTGTTTCTTTTAATTGCAACGAAAAATTTCATACTTTCCAACTTTGAGATGTACATACTGTGAGAAATGTCACTGCCCAGAACTCATTTCTTTCATGTTCAGTCTGGATTTGTTTAATACATATTAAATAATGTTCAAATCACCTAGTGACAAAGTCAATTAGGGTGTTGCCTTGTTTTAATGATGCGTGTCTTGAAATAGTTCTATATTTCACAGGATTCAAAATCAATGCACTTGCGTTGTATGGAAGTGTGAACTGAACAATTAAAAAATGCAATTGTAATTTGAAATGTGGATAAGAAGGCCAACAAGTATAGCCTGGATTGTAAAATAATAATAGTGGACTTGACTAATAAGACTGCCTGCCAATATATCTTTCTTTCCCTACCTTACTACCCATAAATATAACTTTAAAAAGTGGAATCTTCCCTGATAACATTATATGAAACTAAACTTGAACCTCAACCAATTGACTTATAATACCAAACACATGTCTCATTAGTTTTTTTTGTTTTCTGAGCTTTCAAATAAAATCCATTTTAAAAGAAGAAGCATGTTTTCTGGGTACAGAGACTATATAAAATAAACTAATATTTGAATGTTTCTGTGTGTGCCTGCATTCAGTTGTTTTTGTTGTTTAACGGATTTCCACATCAAGACCAAATCAACTTCATGATTTCCCTGATCTGCTTGTATGATCTTTGGCCTTTTAATGACACAATTGTTCAAGTTAGCTGATAATAGTGGTCCTGTTCTGAAAAGTATATATATAATTTTTACAAGTCAAAATTAGTATAATTCATAACTATAATCAAGATTGTGTTTATACTGAGAATATTCAGTGAATGTATGGAATTGAAGTTGATGCTCTTGAGTTAAAATAATGACACACCTAATTTGAGACCACAATCACCCACTGAGTATTGTTTTGCTCTTAGTTTGTGTTAGAATATTAAAGCTGTGATCTTCCTGAAATGCTTTTTAATAGAGTCCTCTTTTATAAGGACTGTACCTTTAGAGGGACTCTATCATTTTCCAAGGATTGCCATTGATGGTGGTTAACCACATTCTGAGGGTATGTCAGAAATATATTTTACCTGTCCTGCTTTTTTTGACCAGCCGGATGACACTCGAACAAAATCAAAGTGACTAAAATCATGCTTCAGCTTAGGGATAATGAGAGTGTGTTGTGTTCTGCTAATCAGGCTTGTTACCATGAAAGAAACTTGCAACCATCTTTTTTCTTGTTTTTGTTGCTGGAGGTGGGTGGGGAAGAGAGGGTGGGTGTTGGGAATCAGTGAAGGGGTTAGACATGCAAATAACAAGGATGGCCTCTACGTTGTACATTATATTCAGGCTAACAGCTTCACTAAAGGCCTGATCTGGAGGCAGAAGTGGCAGGCAAAGCTTTGTCTCTTTGGTAGCCCCCTTTTTGTGATTAAATGGTTTTGTTTTGTAAGGTTTCTTGCCCCTTATTCTCCTTCTCATACATGAAAAGAACTTTGCTGTTGCTCCTTTATAGCCTACAGGTAAACTTCTCTTCTAGTGAGCGTATTGACAGGAGATGGCTTATATTCCCCTGTTTTTGTAAGGGGAATATCCTCAGGGTTGGCTTCCTCATTTTTGCTGAAACTAGCTGCACTGAAGGTCTCATAGGACGAGGTCAACTTTTTGTTCAGGAGGTTTCTGTTGCGGTCACCCATGATGGCGGCCTCGCCGTTGGCCAGCTTTTCCTGGCTTCCTCGTTCATCAACAGGCATGAAAGTGGAGAGTTTGGGCTGGCTCTTCTTCCTCTCGGGAGAAGTGCGGACCGGCATCCAGCAGGAGTCTGAGTGGCCATACTCATCACACTCACGAGTGCACTTCCCAGTCAGGGCGACATCTGGAAGAGGCCTTGAATCTGAAATCCAAGGAGAAGAAGCCATTAGTGTTGGCCATTCCTTTCCAGGCTTTCTGATCTAAACAATATTGGCAAGTGGAAATATATATCTATAGACATATATCCCTTACCATCCTTTTTTCCCATTTCCCACCACCCTGCAGCTCATCATTCCGTAGAACAGTTTTTATTTTAAATACAATAAAGATAAGATTTTGCAAAATCATCAAATATTAAAGAAGAGAGGAATGGACAAAATGAGAAACTTAAGTTTGGAGAAGAGACAGATACACATGCATTTGTTATGGGATGGGGCTATGCAGATATTCTCAAGTAGAAGTGCTAAATGCATATATATATTCGTATGGGTATAAACTTTTTCTACATCCTTAGGAAAAATTATTAAATCCAAATGGATAATTTTCTGTATCTATAAATTATCCTAGAAACGGTGTGATTTTGCCAATTGAATTTCTTCTTCCTTGTACATTATTCATGGATGCAAATATGCAAAACCTTATATTTAAAATACGTTCTGAGACATCAAGATCACTCAGAAGTAATACCTAAATTGACAGCATATTATGTGTTAAAAAGCAGAAAATCAAAGTACAAGTTGGTTATAGGTATTAGCAGACTAGCAATATCACCACCTGCCCCACCCCAGCCCACAGTCCCCTTTCCCCCCACCTTGTCAAATGACCTAATATGTGCTGTAAGATAATTACCTGAGTGTTCACATCACAGTACACTTGCCAATGTGTTTGCTGAATGGAAATATAATCTAAAATGCTATGTATTGGGCAAATGTAGTCAAATTCCTAAACCTTTGATGAAATAGCATCTACTCTTAATTAATGGTGTTGCCATTAATTAAATGAAACCAGAAATCATATCTACAGAATTCTTAGAGCTCAAGATTAAATATGGCAGTTAAGAATTACCTGTATGCATAATTAAAATTATTATATGTGTCTGTCTTTGGAGAATGGTTATGTGTTTTCTTAATATTAATTTTTTTTTTTTACAGATGTTCTTGTTTGAGAAAGAGTGAGAGAGAAAACCTGCTCTACTTCAACAGATTCTAAGAGAATAACCTGGAGGGTTTTATTTCATTTACTTTATAGTTTATTTTATTGCCATACAAAAGAACATAATATAAGTGCACTCCAATTTATATCATATGGTATCATTTTATTATAAGACTTGTGACTTAAAAATTGAAAAATTTTGGCCTCTGCAAATATATTCACAAACAGTGGAATCAGTGAGATTTGCATATGCATAATCCTGGACAGATTTGCTTTAAAATAGCAAAGGGGGTTATTTAAATTATTCCCAATATATTTATATCCTCTGCTTTTGCCTCCACACACCATCCCCCAAAGTTTAACATTCGTGTAGGATATTTTAAGAGTTTTACTCTGCCAAATCTTTTAAATCAAGACTCTGCGATAATGAATGTCATTTTTTTTTTCCTTCAGTGATGAATAACTGAAATATTGACATTTGTCAGCCCATTGATTTTTGAACCAAAGTTTTACTCTGCCAAATCTTTTAAATCAAGACTCTGCGATAATGAATGTCATTTTTTTTTTTCCTTCAGTGATGAATAACTGAAATATTGACATTTGTCAGCCCATTGATTTTTGAACCAAAGTGGCCTGGAATTTTTATGCTGTGTTCTGAGAGTTCACAAGGAAATGCCAGTGTTCTTCACAGGAAATCTAGAATTACTTTACTGTTTCCCAAAGGTAAAACGTAAAGCTAATTATTTATTGCAGTCACACATGCTGCTATTTGATTTCTAAGTAGTCAAATCTTCTTAATTTTATCATCAAAAGAAAAAGCACTTTCCCATTCTTTTTCTTTAATGCTAAATTCCCTCTGTCTCTCAAATACGTATTTTAAATGCATTAAAAAAAATCAAACTATTGACAAATTTTATGAATGGTTTTTGTAATCTAGTTGGTTTAAATGAGCAAGCTGCAAGTTCTTTGGGAATATTTCCCATCTTAGGATACTTTAGTGTTTTTGAGGTTGACCTAAATGTTTTGAACAGAATAAAACAAACAAAAAAAGACCTTATAAAAATGCAAAGTATAAGATCAGGTCTACTTTTTAACTCATATCTTTTTTTCTTCACCACTTAAACAAATTACAACTTTTTTTAATGATGGTGTATATTCAGAACATGTGAAAATAATCAGAAATGTAGCTGCCAAGACAGGAAAAATCTTTATGAATGTGGTTGTGATTCCCTACAGAAATGACCCAGAATTGTCTCCAATCATCTCTCGAAGTTTATTTATGTCTCACACAATGTGTTGGCTTACTTACACAGGTGGCTGCTTTTCAGAGATTAATTTGTGTTTCTAGTTTGAAATTTATTGCACATGTGGTCCTTTTGTTTGCAATGCATTTGGAAACAGCTTGTAGAACTATATTGGTTCTCTAACAACTCTTCTTCCCTTGTGTTTAACTTGTGTACCTTAGCTACTTAAAGCTCATAAGAAATTATATTCATTTAGATTGACTCAATTTCCAGTCAACTATAAGGGAGATGCTCTTCAATCCTTTCCCTTGGTCTTCAGTTCACCGTCTGGAGTATTTCCAGCTAAAATTGATTTCCTCTTATTGCTTTAACAGAAGGCAGCTTGTCCTATGTGCCATCATCCACATGCGAGCTGCCACATCTCTATCCAAGAAGCATGACTTTTAATAAGGATCTCCTGTCATTTCCAAAGTCAAACACTTGATTGCGGACCACAGTGGAAGTTGATAAGCCTAATTGGCTAAGACATGTTGCAGCGTTTGTCATCAAATTTAGAAAATAATCAAGAAAGGCTATAAGAGATTCATCACAAGCAATCAAAACTTCCAATCTTGATGACTGAAATGAATCTTCAAAAGCAATGACAATGATTAACAAATGAGATTTGTATTATGATGCAATTTATTAAGGGAAGGCATGAGTGGAATAGCATTTTTCTGTGTTTATATATTTTCTTATTTAAGTATGTGAGAATATATTATACATTTTTTAAAACACAAAAGTTACATATGATCTTAGAGAATCATAAAATACAATTTTCTTCTCTGCATAACATATATTTTTTAAATGTCCAATTTTTTTTTAGAGACAGACCTTCTGCAATGAGTCACCTAGGAACTCCCCTTAATCTTTTACTGAAGAATGTATTTTCTAACATTTAAGACCATATTTTGTGCTTGAGTTTAGCATTATATTGTCTTTAGTTATAACTTTAGTGAAGAAGAAAAACAGCTACTCACAAATCTTTTAGTTGATATCAATAAATACAAAATAAAATGTTCTATATGGAAATATAGTCATACTCTCTATAAGAATTTCCCACAATAAAGCCAATTGTTTAGAGGTTTTTCATTTTTATATTTTCCCCTGACTCAATCATGTCAGTTGAGAAGACTGGAAGTAGAAATGGTATTCTTGTTTAACATTGCCTACAGACTCCTCCATTTTTATCTAGTTCTACTATGTACTAAAATCATTTTGGAGAGTTAAAGTTCTTTCTTAGACATAATTTATCTGTCAAAAGTACAGAATTTTAAGTCATCACAATAGCGAACAATTTATAGCATATAAAGTAATTCCCCATATTTCATCCCTTTTACTTAGTCCTTCAGTCGAATGGAAGTGGCGAGGGGCTCCAACCCTGGGAGACCTAAGGCCAGAGAACAAGTGTTTGACTTTCCCACTACACTGTATTTCTCCTTCTTAAATTATAACAGCTGAGTTATTTAGAGGACAATTACTGCTATCCCATAGCCAGAGAAAGAAAAAAGCCTCTCAGCAGCATAGAAAATAGATGCGATAAGGTCACAAACCTTACTACTTAGTGAAAAGTACACCTTCCCTAAAACTATAAATTTCCTGAAGTAGGAAAAATTATAGACTAATTTAAGAAATCAAGTTCTCTCCCTGGAAGAAAGTGTTTTTGTTCTTACTAAGCAGGGTAGATGGGTGGGTGGTGAGCAGATGCTGGCCAGATGCTGTTACGATGACATCAACAAGAAGTGACAGACAGATAGTACATAGAATCATTAGAAATAACAAGGAAAGCCCAGATCTATAGAGGGATTTAATGTTTCCAGAAGCTGTCCCACACAATTCAGACACCATTAGAGGCATCATCATTACAGAAGAGCACAGTGAACTCATTAAGACTCTCGAAGACAGCTCTGTACCAGGAAAGGATTTCGAGTATGCTGAGTTATGCATTCCACCAGAATGCTGGACACTCACTCACTCTACTCTGGGTTCTTGGCTTGGGGCTGAAGATACACAAATCTTTCTGTTTACTAGGAGAAGGCATGAAAATATTGCATTTAGTTTTAAAATATTTCCAACGAGTTTTTCTTTTTGAGCGTTAAGATATTTAAAGCTATATGCATCAGTTTCTTATTTGCTTAATTTGCTGACCATATGAGATCAATATGTAGACTTCCCAGATGTTCACACCACTCCTCTAATTTGTTTTTTACAATCAAGCACTAGCATATTTCTGACACTACTTAACAAAATTCTGCAATTGAAATATTTTGGTATTTTCTTCTTTTTGAGAGAAGGGAAAAAAGTAGGCACCAAGTATTTGTTTTTCTTTTTATACTTCTTGACTTTCTTTTATACGAGACATTTTTTCCCCTAGAAGCATGATTAAATTCTAGTGGAATTTAGTGGACTGTAAAAAGGTTTATACAAAACGATGGATAAGAAAAATGAAAGGTAAGTGGCAACTGATTTCCAACAAATATTTTAACCCTACCTTTATTTCATTACTGCAAATGAAAATATCCTTTACCCAAATAAAGTAGTTTATTTTAAAATAGCTGTCAGAAAATTATTTATTTTTGCCTTACATAATAGGAATGAGAAGAAAAAAATAAATGTCGGTTAGCTGAAACTTGTTATTTGGAAAATCGTTATTGTAGTCAATAATGCTTAGGGATGAGTGAACAAGATCCAAAAAAACCACATTGAGTTGGACTCAGCTTTTTTATATAAACAATTGAAAGATACCTGCCTTTTTCCTGGTTGGCAAATTTAGGAAGACGAGGTAGGCAAGCACGTAATAGATCACTGCTGGGTGGGAATCACTGACTCAGACAAGCAGTTTGTGATCCTCTCCATGTATGAACACCTGTAAGTGACTGGCACTTAGGTTACAAAAAGGAGGTTAAGATTCCTAAGAGTGTTCTAATTGATCACAGAATCACTTGATCCAACCAAATTAGAAGGGGCTATGAGGATAGTGTATTCACTCAACCCTTACTCCAGCATCCTCTACAACAGCCCTTTTCCCTCAAAAGGCAGTGACTTTTGAAAAGAACAGGAGATATGGAGTCACAGCGTTGGTGAGTGTGATTCTAGGCTCAACAATTTATAAGCTGTGTGACTTTTGATATAATTTCTCTGAGCTTCAAGTTCCTCATGTATGAGATAATAGTACCTACTCCCCAATTTATTGTGGGATAAAAGAGTTAAAGTATAAATAGCCCACAGTATGGTGTCTATTGCAGTGCAGGTGTTCAGTAAATAGTAGGTGATAGGTGCTCAAGGGATTTAAGGAGGTAGAAATGCTTTTTTTCTCTCTTTAGTTTTCTAGGAATGAAATGGGTATTGTTTAAGGGAATAGGCTCAGGAGCCAGGTGACCTAAATTCAAATACTAACTTTGTCAATTACTTGCTATGTGACTGTGAACAATTGCATGATTTAAGTTTCCTCATCTGTACAATGGGCATAAGAATCAATTAACTTTTTAGAATTAATGAGGATTAAATGTGTTAATTTATGTTAAGTACTTAAGATAAATCTTGACAGAGTAAATATTAAGTACTCAGTAAATATGAGGTACTTCATGTACACAATCTCTTATCTAAATTTAGTCTTCAGAAAAGCTCAGAAAACCAAAGGTTGTTTTTTTTTTTCATAAGAGGTTTATAACAAACCTGATCTGAACTAATACAAGGCTATTTATTTATTTATCTCACATGATGTGAATATTTATGTGTGTTACTGTAGAAATAGTGTGCTTACTTAAGGGCACAATCTTAGACTGTTAGGTTTTTAAAATAATGTTATTCATGCATGATGTTACCTTTTCTGAGATATGAAGGGATTTTTAATTTTGAGATATATCTGGCCCCAAGAATTTCAGATAACTTATTGTCGAATAAATACCAATTGTTAACCAAAAAGGCATATACATTTGAGTTACTTTTCCAGTAGTGCTAATGGATTTATGCTAATAGAGTCTACCATACACCAGAGCTACCATCTATTTAGGAACATATGCTGGCCACCGGGTCCTGGTTACTCTACATCAGGCATCCTCCTACTGTTTCTTTACTAACAGTTTGCTAAAGAAGATTTATTCAGTGTGTGTCATGGTTGCTCAAAATTCGAGGGCAAATGATCTATTATTTGGAGTTATCTTTACAACCTAAACAGATCAACTCACAATTAGTCATTTCACTTGAAACTCGCCCCGAAGATATCGGGTTGCTGACTTGCTTTCTTGCTTTGCCTGCATGAGCAGCGCAAGGAGCAGCTTCATTCTGAAGATCTACCAAAAATTAGCAATAAGTTGATCTAAGACTAAGAGGTTGACAATCAAGGCAAGACAACGAAAGCAGAACAAATACCTAAAATCAATGTATCATTCGTACATCAAAAATAATATAAAAGAAAAAGGCCACTCAGCATAAGTTATGCAGATTTCATGATGTACATACATAACTCTTTTAAATTGCAAAATAAAACCAGAAATTTAATCTTCCTCGAATATCCCTTTGGAATGGGAATTACTGCTCCTACTGTCCAGATGTAGATTCTGTTTTGCACCCCTTGAAGCTGGACTAACTAGAATGTGGCAGAAGTGATACTGTGCCATTTCCAGCCTAGCTCTTGAGAGGCCTAGCAGCTTTTACATTCACCCTTGGAATGCTGAGATTGCCATCCTGAGAGAAAGCACGGTCTAGCCTCACAGAAGAGAAAACACTACCCGAGAGACAGACCTAGCCGTACCAGCTAACCCAGCAGTCAGCCAACCCCAGCCAGCTCTCCAGGTGAACACAGCTACATAAGTGAGCCACGCAAAAGGATCTGAAGAACCACACAGCCAATCCACAGAAATGTGCAAATTAATAAATTTTTGTTTTCTGAAGCCACTAAGTTACATTTGTTTGTTTTGTCTTGTTTGTTTTGGGGGGAGAGTTGTTGATACTGCAATAGATCACTAAAATAATAATCATAGATGTATTACATTATCTGAAGTAAATAAACTATCCCAGATAATAGCTTTAGGTCTGGAAACAATTCCACTTCTTTTCTGTTTCCTTATCATGGATAACAAACAGACCAATATCAGTGCAAGTACAACCCTTCAAAGGAGCATTTTCAGAGATGTAAGCACATTTAATTAAGAAGTTCAAACAGAGGGCTACTATATAAAGCTTTAGAAATTCCGGTCCTCTAATTACAGGATTTTACTGTGTTATACCTAAGGGTGCTCTAGCTCGTGCTGACATGCCAAGACAATATTAAAATGTTTAAACATGTTTGAAAGCATCAGCAACTTTCCTTCCATACCTAAGGCTAAACTCAGTTAAACAGCAATTGAATGTATCTCAAGAAGCATTTACTGCCATGAGGCTTAGACCACTGTCATTGTGAATGTGGCATTATCATATACAGTGGAGACTGTGCATGCCATGTCTCAGGCAGTCTCGCTGAATCAACTCAAACATGAATCTGCTGGTTGGCACATGAAAACTGCACTACAGCAGAAAAATGTATGGTGACTACTTAGGAGTGATCAATTTATGCACATCAGAGATGTGGTTTTATTTTTATTCCCTTCTACACCCTTGCCAAGTTAGAGGCAGCAGAGATTCTCCTGTAAAGAAGCAGAGTAACAGGAGAGGAAGAAAGTGCTGCAAATGAGGAGATGCTCTGATATTGATCAAGAGAGTTTTTAAAACCCAGAAAGAGCATTTATTTCACAAGTCACCAATCGATAACCCCACTGAGAATAGACCCAATTCTTGGCCATTGATGTTTATGTTTATTTTTATACTGTAATAATCACAGCTTTCATGATTTTCATTCTTGTCCTTTGGATTTCCTTATATTGAAAATTTTTGCTTCAGTGGTCATAGACTTTAATAATGTTAAAAACTAGAAGTATTGCCTCCCCTCATAAATGCAGATATATACTCACAAAATTTTACATAAAATTTCAGGGGGTTCAAGATATCTGAATTAGAGTCTCATTCTCAGTATATTTACAACAACCTGGTGGATATGAGAAAGAAGGTGTATTGTTAAACTTAGACTTTTTTTCCCCTTTGAGTAAGAATCAAATATTAAGAAATATTTAACAATTCAACACCCATCCTGGAAAAACAGAAATTGTATGTGGTAAACAATACCATTCAGTGACAGAAACATTTAAACAAATTATGAAAATATATTTAGAAGTAAGAAAAATAACTTAGATTTGGTTGTTAATATTTTAGGTTAGTTATTTAAATGGCCAAATCTAAAACCCCCGATAATTTATAAGATTTTGGTTAAACAGAAAATTAATGCTTGGAAATGACTTTTAACTAATTGCTGATCACCAAATTGAAAACTTATTTTCTTTCCTAAAATCTACATTCAGCATTTGCTGCAAACCAGTGTCTCCCCCGATAATTTATAAGATTTTGGTTAAACAGAAAATTAATGCTTGGAAATGACTTTTAACTAGTTGCTGATCACCAAATTGAAAACTTATTTTCTTTCCTAAAATCTACATTCAGCATTTGCTGCAAACCAGTGTCTCAAACTGCCAGCAACTGGATAATCATTTATTTACCATAAGAAAGGAAATAAATTATTATGCATGGAATTTTAAACAAAAAATAGTAATGATCTAGATGAATGTTTTATTTTTTAGTTTAATAAAATTTATTAGCTACTCTATATTGGTTTTACTGGAAAGTGTGATGTGGGTGTACTAAAAGAGTTGTATCAATTTAGGGCCACTTTCCAGTAACAGTCTGAAATCTTCAAAGTTTCCTACTATAACTGGGCAATTATCACCTGGAGGTATGATATTTTCACTCATTAGCTGTATAGCTGGATTATTAATCAAATATTCATCATTTCCCATAAAGTGGTAGAACATATACTCTATAATAAATAATAATATTGCCGTTAGGATAGATGTTTACTCTAAACATAGTAAATACATGCTCTACTAACTGTAAGAATATTACCTATGGGTTGTAGTCTTTTTAAGGGCAGTGCCCATTTTATCTTTGCTTCTCTTCATAACATAATGTATAATTTTATAAAAACAAATAGGTTGAAACAAAAATAAAAACAGAAAAAAATGGATATTGTTTTCTTAAACTTTCTTTTCTCCCATATAAACCATGATAAAGCATTTTTTTAAAGTTAAATTGCCTCTACAATAAGTAGTTCTTATCAACTATCTAGATACTTAAGGAATGCAAGTATGATGAATATTAAATCAAATTAATTTGGTATTAGGGAATATCTTAAGGAAGAAAGTATCACTACAGTGGCCACATGTGACATAAAGTATTTCTGTGTGTTATTTTCTATTTATTGTTTTGTGTGAAAGTCTAAAATGAACTACATTAAAGCTGAAATCATGTATGAAGTAGAATTACAATGTAATGTGATTACTTTTTGTCCAGAGGAAAATCATAGATATTTAGATTTCCCAAAGTAACACTAAATAAAATGGACATGTTGTAAAAATCATTGTATCCAGTCATTTTCTCCCTAACTGCAGTAATCCTGAGAAACTATACAATTATTCTAATGATATGGCCATTTTCAAAACATATTCTCAAACTCTTTGCTTGGGGTTGTCTATTGAACCATTTTGAAGTCAAACAGAAAAGCTTATCTGGTTAGAAATCCTCCTGTCGTAACAAGTTGTGTTAATAGAATTTCAGTAGTCATTGTCACGAGAAAGACAAAGATTTCAAGGAAGATTTCAAGCAAACATTGAGTTCTGAAATACTATTGAGAGATGGGGCTTGGAGAGCTTCTGGTCGGAGCTGAGAAACCATTTATGGGAAGAGTTTTAAAATATTTGGAATGAGCTGATCAGTTGAAACTAAAGTTGGTGATCACAATTAGGACCAAAAGTGTGTTGAAGTGCTCAGGAGTGTGGAACAGGTAAATACAAGGAAAAGGAAGAAAATGATCTCTGGCGAGTAGCAAACAAAACTCATTGAGCGGCTGAATGGGAGGGAATCAATGAAGCGACACCAGATCAGTTTGCTCCATTGATTTTTGCTGCTCCTTGAAATGTTTTCCTTTGTTTACTTCCTATTTCTTTGGAGTGTGGCAAAGTCTCACTGTTGAACCTCCCTGAGAGGAGAAGCAAGCTCTGTGGATCCCCTCATGCCTGTGTTATAGCTTCCCATGCTGAGCGGATTCAGAGGCAGTTCTGAATTCAGAGGCTTCTGCTCCCTGTTAGTCTGCAGAAGCCACCCTTCATATTCGCCCTCACAAGCCTTTTGTGAAAGGCAAAATAATGGTCCACTAGGTAACATGGGAAAGGGGAATTAAGGTTTCAGATGATTTTAACATTGCTAGTAAATTGACCTTGAAATAGGGAGATTATACTGGATTACCCAAGTGACAGGGTCCTTAAAAGTAGAAATAGAAGTAGAAGGCAGAAGAAAAGTGAATGTCAGAGGAGTGGTGTGAGAAAGACATCCTGCAATGGCCAGCTTTGAAGATGGATGAGAGGTCTACAAACCAGGGAATGGGGGCTGGTTCTAGAAAACGTAAATGGAATGGGAGGCAGATTCTCCCCTTGAGTCTGCAGGACGAAATGCAGCCTTACTGAGACTTTGATTTTAACCCTGTGAGAGTCAAGTCAGATTTCTTTTTTTTTTTTTTCCCTTTTTGTCTTTTTTTTTTTTCGTGTCCGGCAACGGATCGCAACCCTCAGTGTCGCGCCCGTACCGGACCGGACCGGCAACGGGATCGCAACCCTCGGTGCCGCGCCCACACCTCGCTCAGCCAGTGAGCGGGAACCGGTCTGTATGTGGGATCCGAACCCTCGGCGGGAGTGCCGCCGCACTCCCAAGCGGCTCACTGTAGCAGTGTGCCACCGGGCAAGCCCTCAAGTCAGACTTCTGACCTACAGAATGTTAAGAAAATAAATTTTTGTTGTTTTAAAACCCTAAATTTGTAGTAATTTTTTACAGCCACAATAGGAACCTAACATACATAAATGCTTGATACATTTTATCCTTTCTCCTTATATTTCACCCATTAAAGAAAATAGTAGTAGAAAAAGCTCTGATTTTAATTTCCCATTGAGTAATGTGTACTTAATTTTTGAGTATCTACTCAATATTTCTCACTTTACACTTTGGAAGATTTCATTTCACACTAGTATCTAATTGTCCATGTTATTGGTATATGATCAATTGATAAAGTCCAATTTGTTTTTGCCCAATAAAGTAGAAACAACTCAACACCTTCCTTGCTCCACCCCTCAGTAATAGTTGCCACCAGAATTATTACCAGAGGAATCATTTAAGCCAATCTAAATTTGGGTTGTGTGATTCCCGAGAATTGAAACGAAAGAGAATTTGACATAACATCTAAGAAGTAGAGCCAGATATCAGGGAACAATCCTAATGAGTACTTTGTAAGATTTATGGTATTTTTGTGGCTTTCTGGTGTTTATTATTTGTTTGTCACTTGTTTTTTCTTTAGCCAGTTTCTCTCCTAGTGATTAGCAGGAAAGTACCTCTAATAAAAAGGAACCTGATGATCATTTTAAGATCAGTAAGTAGAGTAACAAGTCTCTCCCTAGTTTAAAACTCTCTTCCATAAACTTTAGTATAAATTCCAAACTCCTCATTTTAGCACAGAAGGACCTTCTGGTTCTGCCTCCTGTCTACCTCTTAACTCTTATCTCTTCCCATTCTTGCATGCTTCCATTTGACACTTCAACAGACCTAATGTAGTTGTCACTTCTAGAAAGCCTCATGTTGTTCTATGTCTTCGTGATATTAGTATGTTTCTTCTCCTGCTATTTCTTGCCTTGTTATCTCTCTCTCATGAATCCTTCAAAATCCAGTTCCAGGCTGTCTCCTGTGAGATTTCTTCTGTCCAGCTGTCTAATTTTGATTCCTCTTTACCTCTCTAGTCTTCATCCTATGTCTGTCTCTATTACAACACTTAATATATTGCACTAAAGTCTGCTACCTGTTCATGTGACTTTTTCTGCAACTACCTAGGGGCAGCATAGGGATAAGTTATTTAACTGTGTACTGGATCCTAGCACCATTCCAGTCACACACTTGGTGTTTGCTGAATGGCTGAATGTATGACATGGTAGGGAAACAGACTGCATGTCACCCCTGATGATTATGTCTACCTTCATTAAAACCACGAGAAGAATTATTATCAAGACATCTGTTAATCATAGGTGCAATGTCTTTGGCCAAACTGAGAAAATGAAGTGGCTTTTGCTTTTTCATTTGGCACGTGCTGGTCTGAATGAACCTCTCCACCACTCTCTCTCCTCACCCCCCTTTCAGGGACTGTACAATAATCTCTCTAGTTGAGACTTGCTTTCTAACAGAGCAATGTAGTTGATTGGAATAATCCATGGATGTATTTTATAGCACAAACTCCATCCTCATACTCAGCCTGGGGGGTAAGAGCTCTCAGTGGAGGCAGTAGAGAGTGCTAAGAAAAAGTCTAATGGAAAAAATTCTGTACTTAGTGGGTGACAAGGCTATACATATGAACTAATTCAGTATGCTTTTCTGCTTATGGGTGGTAACTATTTTATAGTTATTTTACTGTTGTCAGGACCTCTGGTTGGCAGGTATACATGTCTTTTAAGAATAAACTGGGAAATAAAATTTATTGTTGGCTTATACACAGCTCTTACCATAGACAAAAATGTTCAAAACACGGATTCATAAGGGAAAGGTATTCTACCTGATAGAAAAGATGAAAAGCAGAAGGCTCACCTCTCCCATTCTTATAATGCAGATACATTGTAATAGCAACTTGGCAGGCAATGTGAAACCTAATTCAGTTGACAAATTTTATTTGCCTTATGGTAACAACCTGATGGGTAGGATCATGGGCAGTTCAGATCAGTGCTTTTCAAACCTAGTGTCAGGACCCAGAAGTTGGTGGTTGAATCCATTTAAGAAGATATAACCAGCTTTCCATGAAGTTCACATTGCTTTGTGAAGGTCTTGTGTTAGTATATACATACTTATAGATATGTACTTGATCCCTGTGTAAAATGAATTTCTTATTATTGTTTACACTGAAAAAGCTTGACAGTCTCTTTAATTTAAATGATATCACATAGAAATCTACGTATTAGTGGCTATTTCTGAGTAAGCTATATGTTATTATACGACATTTAATATAGTCTAATATAATTTTAATATGCACACAATGTCATCTGAATTTTAAATTGAACTTTTTGCTGTCATTTCAAATTGTACTTCAGAGACTAAAGTTTTATCCTCATTAAAAAATAATTCAGGTAACTCAGAGAATAAGAGTTACATATTTAACAGCCACTTCAGGATACCTACTGTAAACACAGTTTCTCACCTTAAGATATTCTGAATTTACAGTTGACTCCCTAGATTTCAATTTTCTAGAATTAGGTGTAATTGTGATGAGCCTTTTTGTAATCCATTTAAATCCTCTGATAGACTTTGATTTATTTCAATCAGCAAAATGGCAACAGACCCTTTAAAAAAGAAGGACTTAATGTGACTTCTTAAAGTCATATAGACATTAAGATGTAGGACACAGTTAAGCTGTCTAATTGTGCTGCCGGTCTAATGCCTAAGTATCAATCTGTCACAATGTCAAAGTACATACATTAGGCTTTTTCTTTAGTAAAACATGTCTGCGCTTAACAAACTCATAGTGTAAAAAATTCAGGAGTGCAATTAGAATGTCATCTCTCCCGCAGATGATTTAAGAAAAGCATGAATCAAGGCATAACAGTCAACATAATTTCATAGATAATCATGGCAAAATTATGGTACTGGAACAATTCAGAGGAAGTACAGTGAAACTGGCAGACAGTGACGATCAACCATTCATCTTCACCATCTGCCATGCATGCTCTTTATTTAAGACTTTTGTTTTTGTTTTTGCCAGTGTTTTCAGTTTTGACTTTGCCAGCAGTGGGCATCACATAGAAAAACAGGTTTCATGGTATAAACAGATTTTCCTATGTGCACAATGAATTAGCTTCACTGGCTATTATGCAGCTCTTAGGCAAAGATGACCAGCTGGAGGAAATTAATTTTAGCAAGGTTTTGTGTATTGGCCAGTATCTTGTACAATTGAAATGAATCAATACTATAAGAAAAAAAAAAGATAAAACTACAGGTACTGTAAAACTGGAAATAATCACTAAAGCATATGCTTTGGGAATTTTCCTTTAAATGACATACTTAAAATGTATGTGAACTGCATTACCATTGGATTGTACTCTGTGAGCACTTAAGTGAATTATCAGATGGAAAAGTGGGCAATCTCTGCTTTCCAACTTGTTTCCCCCGCCTGTTCTGCAAAAAGCTGAGGACTAGTGGAATTGAGACTTGCTATAGCATAACATAGATACTCAGTGGAAATTCCAATATGAAGAGGAATGAACTTTAAGAAAAAGCTCATTCTTACGAAGAGATGAACTTTACTGCACAAAACTGGCATGAACATTCCAGGCTCAGGGAAGATAGATCCCATGACTGTGGTGCCATAACCTTCAAAAAGTATATTCATTTATATATTTAAAAATATTGATATGTCAAACATTATTCTAAGAACCTTTCATATAACTCATAACATATTGTCTACTACTCCCATTTTAGAGGAAACTAAGGCACAAAGGAAGTTAAGTGAGTTACCCATGAGCCTGTGTCTATTGAATGGTAGAATGAAGTTACAAACCCAGGCAGTCTGACTTGAGAACTATGCTCTTAACCGTTACATTATATAACCTCTCAGTCAATGACACATCAATGTACTCTAAATTCACGTTGTAAGTGTGGACAAAACCATTTTTATCAAAGCCAAATTGAAGTAGAAAAGCATTTCTCTCTACGTAGCAGAAGGGGAAGCTGGAAAAAGCCTTGTCTCTGAATGTCAGATATAGTGGTAACTGCCTGAGGACTAGTGGAATTGAGACTTGCTATAGCATAACATAGATACTCAGTGGAAATTCCAAAATGAAGAGGAATGAACTTTAAAGTTCATTCTTACGAAGAGATGAACTTTACTGCACAAAACTGGCATGAAGATTCCAGGCTCAGGGAAGATAGATCCCATGACTGTGGTGCCATAACCTTCAAAAGTATATTCATTTATATATTTAAAAATATTGATATGTCAAACATTATTCTAAGAACCTTTCATATAACTCATAACGTATTGTCTACTACTCCCATTTTAGAGGAAACTAAGGCACAAAGGAAGTTAAGTGAGTTACCNATGTATAGTTGCAACCCATGAAGCTAACATATAATCTGTAAAAATGAAGAAAAGCTACATACATTTATAGATTATGAGGTGAAAAGTTAGTGGTGCCTTCAAGTACATTTATACACCTAGTACTTTTTGTAACAGTATCTTGGGGGACAAAAATCAAGGAACCATGTACTGCGTAAACCTTTACTTTCACTTTGTGATTATTTAAAGAAATCAGCAAATCAGAGTGGTTAACACACTGGGACCTGAGCAAAGAACACCTGACTTGAGACCACATTCTGCCACTTAGTAGCTATGTAAGTTTGAGCAAGTTACTTGGGTTGTTCTGAAGATTAAATGAGAAAGTGCTTAGCATAATGATCTGCATACAGAAGCACTTAGTATATTTTTTTGCTGTTATCACGACTATTGCTCTAACTACTATTCTCTATATCCTTTCCCTGAGTGTTTGAATAGTAGAACATTGATTCTTAATTATTGAAACTGATATACTTTTACTCAATGTCCTCTTTTCTTGGTATAAATTAAAGGCTTCAAAACCTTAAATTTTTAGTATATTTACCAATTAACTGGAGGAAAACAATAGTTTTAACATATGGAAGATTACAGGTTCATGTCTTTGTGTTATAAAGTATAGTACCAAATACATCTCTTTTAAATAAACTCCCAGAGTAGATTAAAAAAACCTTCTAATGTTACTGATTTTAAAATTATTTAAATTAATAAATGTTAAAAATGAATACTACGAAAAGCTTACAAGGAGAATTGTACAGTAATTTAATTTCAAAGATTAGGTGTACATAATAAGTTAATGATTTTACTGACAGTTGGCATTGTATTTTATAATTACTAGCTGTTTAAGGTTAACTAAAACTTAATTTTTTGTGACTTGTTTATATAAAAATAAAGGTTATAAATAATAATTAGTACTCCGTCATCTACTTAACTAGGTGTAATCTCTCATTTCCCCCCCAAACAATTTTTATATAATTATTGTTTTGTACATTTTAAAATCACATTATTTTTTACTGATTAAATCCCAATTCACTTTTTTTTTTATATAGGGATATGAAAGATGGTAAAATTGAAAAAAATTATAGGGAATGTGTGTCTTCAGTGCAGTAAAATCTCTATTGCTTAGGTGGACTTTTACATTGGCATTAAAAAAAATTTAATCTAAACAATCTTTAAACAGGCTAGAAAGTATAAAAGGTACAGAATCCCAGTAAATGTGCATCAAATTACCTTCAAAAAGATGGGGAAA
>NW_007730507.1:74969-78274 GCF_000696425.1 Galeopterus variegatus
AAAGTTAAGAAAAAGCTTCCTGCTCTGCATGCTAACTAGGCCAAATAATTCAGAGCTTAAGTGTAAAAGCAAGAGAATTTAAAAGGGAAAACAAATATCTTGAGACGATTTGTCTTTTAAAGGAACTGCCAAGGAGAACTTGCTTTTCTGAGAAAAAGATAGCAATGACTTACGGGATTCATTTATCCTTTAGGCTGTATTAAGAATTATCATTTCAGTATTAAAAATGTTGTCCAGTAAAAATACGAACTAATTATCTGCCCAGGATATACCTAGATGGCTTCCAAAGAGCACATGGGGATTTGTCACTATTAAGTATATTCTGAATTGCAGTCAGGTTCAGGATTCAGAATAAGATGATCTGAGAAGCATGACAAGTCATACCTTATTCATGAATTTGGGAAAACAGTACTATAAAATATGCCTTTTACTGTGTGTCCAGATAGTTATGGCTCCATATTCCAAAATAGTCATCATTAGATGTGCTTTTCCTTCTTTGAGTTAAAAAAAACTTCTGGCTAAATAGTGATTTAGATGAAATCACGATCATATTGAATACTTAGCCCCAGGGCTACCAACCAACAAGGAGAAGCATCATGAGCTTTTTTCCTGCTGGGCAAGATATAATTAAATCTGCTATCTTGTAGATAACTAAAGAGATCCACGTATTTGTTTTTTCTTCCTACAAAATGAAACTCTTTACAGATGAATCACCAGGCTACTATTATTATGCTAAATTAGATTACTTTAAACTAAGTTGGAATGACTTAAAATAAAGAAATTTTTATGAGAGACATGTCTCTCCCACCCCTGACAGTTGTTTTAAAATGCTCAATGTTATTCTTATTTGGAAGTTGGGAGTACTTGTATATACATACAGAAAGCTAACAGCAACTACAAATTCTCAACTAGTATTCATATTTTTCTGACTGTACTTAAAAAGATATAGGGACCTAAAAAGTCCACAAAGACAAAATATCCTAAATGTCCAAGCATCCACGGATTATTATATTATTACCTGCTGCAAACCACAGGTTATCAGCATTAAAGAAATAAATTATCCTTAAGTTAATTATTCTTGAATTTTTAAGCAATCATTTATGGATGATAGCCCTTCTAATTTGTTCCTTTACAGTTAAGGAAGCAAATCATAGCCACTGATATTTTTCTTCCACCCTTCCTTCCTAATTATGTTATTTAAAAAAATAGATAGCCTGCTCATTCAAATATGCTTCCTCCTCTCCTTAAAATTTGTCTTAAATGAACACTTTATTCAACCTGAATTTAGTTTGGTTGAAAACATCTTTCTTCTTCTTGCAGCACCTGGACATGAAAATGAAGACAATGTTCAAAAGACATACAGCCCCCAAACATCTTTGTCTGAAGATGGACCTGTGAATAGTGACCATCTGCTGATTATACTTAGCACGCCAATTAAAATAAATAGCTAAGCTGTCATTCTGAATGGCATGCATTTTTCCATGTAAAGCAGTAGGTATAGCGTTGGGCATGCTGAAGACTATATAAGTGTAAGATATCATCATTATCATAATCATCATCATGGGACTAGATTGTTCAGTGTCTGGCACAATTCAGGGCATCTTTTTATGGAATGAAGAAAAGAAATAGGCAAGTGGCATTGCCCCCATTTCCCAGAGGGTTATAAATAAGAAACAGATGCCAAGTGATTTGTCCAAAAGACAGATCTGGGCAGTGAAAGAGTATGGAGGATTTGGCTAAACTAGGTCCCTGAACATACCTGAGTTCTAATCCTACCACTCACTGTATGGGTTCATGAAAGTTAATTAAGCTGGTTCAGCCACTGCCTTCCTTTTAGCAAGTTTAGAGAAGAAAAGAATTGAAAGAGAGAGAAGAAAGAAATTTGAAAGAAGAAGAAAGAACAAAAGGAAGGAAGGAAGAAGGGACAGAGGAGAGGAAGAAAGGAAGGAAAGGAGGAAGGAAAGAATGGGAAGCTGTCTGAGGGAAGTCAGAAGAGGAGAATGGAAAGAAAAAAACAGGGAAAACAAAACAGAATAAGATAATGAGTCTCTCACCTTGATGTGTGACCTGTAGAAAAATTTATGTTTGCCATTAAGTCTATACAGATTTTCAGGTCTGCTGTAAGGTATGGTTTATGGATTAATTATAAATATTGACTCCAGTGGTTACAGACTTATGGCCGATTAATCTGGGTTCCTTTTTACATGTATGGGCGGGCTGTCATATAAGGCTACGATGTAATTTAAAAAATGACTCTACAGGATATTACCACATCGGTATGAAAAATAACAGAGAATGAGTGAGTTGATCAATCATTTCCTCTCACGAAGAAAGGAAATATATAAAAGCCTATGAAATGAATCTAAAGCTGGAACATGGTAGACAAGTTAATGAAAAACTAGGGGCTCAGCAAGAAACAAAAACTGCATTAAGGAAAAAAAAATGTAGATCAATGACACAGAACACTTGAACATTTTATATTACCTTCTCTTAATCTCAAAAAGTTTTTAGTAGCACTCTAGTGGTTTAAAAAAGAGGAGTGAAGCCAGCTGGAGCTGTCTGTTAAGTACATTTGAGATTTACAGTTCTTATTTTTTTTTCTTCTTCTTCTTTTATTTTTTTAATTTTTTTTTTTTTTTGGAAGAAATGGCCAAGCTATGCCATTCTACCTCCTGACCCCAAATATTCAAAACAGGCCAGCAGTGCCATAAGCCAAGGCCAGACAAGTTGATGGGTGAATAGTTTTCTCCTCTTTTTTATCTTGGGTCTTCAAAAAAACTCATTGGGTCTTGGGTCTTGGATCAGACCTGGGTTTTAGTTCCTGCGCTACTGCCAACTAGCTAAATGATGGGGCTTCCATATCCACTGGGATTCTATTTTAGAACACACTACAAATTTTTCCATGAAGAAGGGAGGCATTTAATTTCCTAAGGAATGTCATAAACCTCACATCTGAGACATTTAGAGTTTATATCCCTCAGTACCAAAGAGGTGCGGTAATTAATACATGTAGTCACTTCCCTGGAAACAGTTTGCTGAGCAGCTAAATCCCTATTGTGTGATGCCTATGAGCCTGAAGAATGCAAGGACTAGCCTAAAGGCAAGCAAACTTTCATCTTCCCCAGACAGGTGTGAGAAGTAGGCAACTAGGCAAATGTTATTGGCAGACACTCTCAGCACATGTCTGCTCCACCTAGGCTTATGACAGCCAGGCTGGTCTGCTCCTGCCATATTTGTGTCTGCTGATTTAATTCCTGCACTTAGCAAGCCAGGATTAGAGCCAGCTATTTATAACCAACCAAAAA
>NW_007730507.1:79274-99099 GCF_000696425.1 Galeopterus variegatus
TATCATCATTATCATAATCATCATCATGGGACTAGATTGTTCAGTGTCTGGCACAATTCAGGGCATCTTTTTATGGAATGAAGAAAAGAAATAGGCAAGTGGCATTGCCCCCATTTCCCAGAGGGTTATAAATAAGAAACAGATGCCAAGTGATTTGTCCAAAAGACAGATCTGGGCAGTGAAAGAGTATGGAGGATTTGGCTAAACTAGGTCCCTGAACATACCTGAGTTCTAATCCTACCACTCACTGTATGGGTTCATGAAAGTTAATTAAGCTGGTTCAGCCACTGCCTTCCTTTTAGCAAGTTTAGAGAAGAAAAGAATTGAAAGAGAGAGAAGAAAGAAATTTGAAAGAAGAAGAAAGAACAAAAGGAAGGAAGGAAGAAGGGACAGAGGAGAGGAAGAAAGGAAGGAAAGGAGGAAGGGAAGAATGGGAAGCTGTCTGAGGGAAGTCAGAAGAGGAGAATGGAAAGAAAAAAACAGGGAAAACAAAACAGAATAAGATAATGAGTCTCTCACCTTGATGTGTGACCTGTAGAAAAATTTATGTTTGCCATTAAGTCTATACAGATTTTCAGGTCTGCTGTAAGGTATGGTTTATGGATTAATTATAAATATTGACTCCAGTGGTTACAGACTTATGGCCGATTAATCTGGGTTCCTTTTTACATGTATGGGCGGGCTGTCATATAAGGCTACGATGTAATTTAAAAAATGACTCTACAGGATATTACCACATCGGTATGAAAAATAACAGAGAATGAGTGAGTTGATCAATCATTTCCTCTCACGAAGAAAGGAAATATATAAAAGCCTATGAAATGAATCTAAAGCTGGAACATGGTAGACAAGTTAATGAAAAACTAGGGGCTCAGCAAGAAACAAAAACTGCATTAAGGAAAAAAAAATGTAGATCAATGACACAGAACACTTGAACATTTTATATTACCTTCTCTTAAACTCAAAAAGTTTTTAGTAGCACTCTAGTGGTTTAAAAAAGAGGAGTGAAGCCAGCTGGAGCTGTCTGTTAAGTACATTTGAGATTTACAGTTCTTATTTTTTTTTCTTCTTCTTCTTTTATTTTTTTAATTTTTTTTTTTTTTTTGGTTTTGATTCTTGAGTATTCAAATCTAACCATCAAGTTTTCTGGATGTTTTAACTAGTCTTTTTACCGTTTTAAGAACACACACTTCAAGCTGTTTTCTAATTTCAGTGTTTTAAGTGTTTTAAATAAATATCACTACTGATTAGAAGGTCCTCATCTGGCCCCTCTTACTTTATCTTTAGCTCTTGTTGTCCATTTCCACCATCACTATCCAAATTATGGCTTTAAATTGAAGGCAGAACATCCAGAAACAGATTTTAAATTAGATACCACTCAGGTTGACATCCTGTTCTTTTTTTCTTTTATTTCAGGGGTTACTAAGACTAAACATGTATTCAACTAAAAATGTTTTTTGACTGGAAAATGATGAATTAGCCTCCCAGGAAGAGAAGACTTCCAAATGATTTGGCTAGGCAGAGGCATCTATTTTAGAACAACATTAAAAACAAACAAACAAACACACAAACAAACAAACAAACAAAAACGTTATTTGAGAATTATTTAATGTTCCAAAAGAAGAAAAACTAATGACCTAATATTAGTAGAGAATTTGGAGTGTTCTCAGCAGCTGATTTCCATTCCCTTTTAAAGTAAATCTGAGCGCTATAGGGACTGCAGAGTTCTCAACATAATTTGCATATCCTGGGCTACTTTCTTGCAGTGCTGGACATGGATATACAAAAGAATGGTGGGTTTTTATAAGTCACTGAAGGGACATCATCAATGCAGAACTTTGCACTCTGTGATTTATTTAACAAATGATTACTGTATTTTTCCTACCCAAGGATTGTGGAGGTAACACAATTAATTTAAACATGGATTCTGTCTTCAAGATGGGAAGAATCTAGGAAAGGGAACAAGTACAGAAGTAACTTTCATTCATGTTAGAAAGCACTGTTAGAAAGTACCATAAATTGTGTGAAATGTTTAAGGAATAATATCAAAGAATAAAACTTAGCTTTTGCCATTCAGCCTTTCCCTAGAAATGGTAACATTAGTCCACAACAGTCCCCACCCTCCTTCACAAAAGAATTCATTAATAACTCCCCAAACACCTTTTCCACTAGAGGCTGACCTCTATCCACTTCAGGGTCCTACCAAATGTCATTAGCCAGTATAGGATGAAAGATAAAAATATTTCTTAATATCTGAATATAGTGAAAGGGGATTTTTGTTCTTGTAAATTACAGTCAATAATCTCCACCATTCTGTTCTATAGAAGAATGAATATAGCCTAATCAAAATTGGAAACTTTGTCTATTTAGTACCAGCAATATCATAATGATGCTAATATACTAGTAGCAAAAAACGAACAAACATATTGGCTTGATAAATATCCTGTCTAGAAAACTGCTTGGCACATTTTAAATGCAGGATGAATAATTGCAGAATAAATGAATTAAAATGAATACTAAAATATTAACTATGTCCCAGCTTCATAATATTTCTTATTGTTCTGTCAAATGCTTCAAATATATATAGTAGTCTTGAGTGTTACCCCATGAAAAGCTCAGTGCCTTTAATGGAACTAAAGGAAATAAATAGCTCTAATGTGTAGCGCCCATTGTTGTACTGAATTGAAACCTCTGGCAGCACGTGAGACTTTAGCCCAGGTAATTAGGTTTACCGACATTTTACTCAAGACAGATTCCAAAGCATCTTTAACTATTCCCAAGTTGCTTAAAATTTTAAAACATAATCTGGCATATATTATATAAAATTCGCAGATTTTCAGTCAGAATGCTATAGTGTATATATATATATAATATATATGCAATATATATTAAATGCTATATATACAGTTATTATTGATGCTCACACTCACCGTGGTTCATATAATTTACAATTATATTAATACTTTCCTCTTTTTTTAATCCTACTCAGTGTTCTCTATTCAACTTGCATTTGAAACTCTACCAAGAGAAAAGTTAGAGGCAAGATTTTCCTGGGATAACAAAGTTACCATGATCTGTATGGAGTTTCTCAAGCAGCCCCAGAAACTACTTGTGCAAACCATTGTGCTGACACCACTGAAAATGCCACAGAACTGGTTGAGACAAACTTTGCCTACCTTACTTGCCTTACAGGTAAAGTGATGATATCAATACAGTGTAGCTAAAGCTTTTGATGTGTTGGTAGGCCTTTGTGATGTTTGTTACAAGTTTGTATGAAACACAGTGCTCATAAAAACAGCACTTGGGCTGCTGCCTATAACAAACCAAAAAAGTTTGTGAACAGTGTTTATGGGCTATTTTATAACCAAACTCACTTTGATAAACCAAAGATGTCTCAAGGTTTTCCAGAGAATCACCACTCTAAGGATGTCAGATAAAATGGTGTCTGTAGGAACTCAACAAAGATTGAGAGATGCTTCAAGATATTTTGAGCTCAAGCCAGACTATTCTAGTGTTAAAAGTACTTATTTTAGAGAGCTTAGATCTCTTAGAATTATTCTCTCCCTCCACTCACCAGGCTGGTTCTTGTAGAAATCTCACCAAACTGCATAAAGGTAAGGACCTTTAAATATTCTATAGTTCTGAAGAATAAAAGAATGAAGAGTTGTCAGATCATTTTTTTCTAGATTCTTTGTATATAATGTTCTATGGGGGGATGGGAGAGAGAGAAGCCTTAAGCCATACCCAAGACATTTTTATCTAATGGAGGTTTTTCTCATCCACTCTGCAAGAAAAAGAATAAATGTGAATTCAATAGTGGTAATGGACTGAATTCTCTGAGCTGGAAAAAAATGTATATTTTAAACTGATTTTCTGTTGTGTGAGATCCAATTATTTTGTTAAACTGCTTTAAAATTCAATAACGCTTCCTCTTATTCATGACTAACAGAAGGAAGCACAGAATATGTATTTTTGAATAATTATTTTCTTGGTTATGTGAGTCATAATAAAGAATTCATTACATTATATTTATATTATTACTTATAGTGAAATTTAACTAAATACAAGAATCCTACAGTTTTCCATATTCTTGAATGAATACAGCTTATACGATATACATTAAAAACAAAATAGATGACCATGCAAGCCACAGAAAATTAAGGATGAGATGAAGATAAATAAAAGAATCCATACATAAATACCTGTACATATTTCACAATAAAACTATGAAGTTATCACATCAATCATCGAACCAAACTATTTCTTTCTCAGTTGAATATCTTAGAGGGAATAACAATTATCCATAATAATAATATAGCAAAAATTCAGAGGACTGGTTATAACAGTTAGCACACTTTTAAAAAGCATTATACACACAAAAAATCAAAATATACTGTTTGTTCATAAGCTTCTTTGTGTTCTTTGTTCAATACATGAAATTCTATTAAATTCAAGCTAAACATGACAACTTAATTTGTGATGTGCTATTTATTTTGTACTATATTATACTGTGCATGCTGTGTCTTCTATTTGTAGATTTTCAGTAAGTAAAAGTGGAGGAGGGAAGGAAACGGGTCAGAACTGACAGCAAAACTGAATCAGCGCATCCCATGCCAATGAAGTAATGAAAAACTGCACTGTTCTTACAGCGGCAATAATGAATATAAATAGACAAAGGACGTTGAATAGCTACTGGGAGAAAAAGAATGAAGCATCCATTTCAAGAAAGAACCCTTTTCTGCCATCACAGATAGCTTTGTGGACTGGCTAAATTAGGATGCCATATAACAATTTCATGCTTTAAGAGAAGTCTTTGAAAGAAAGTTCTCACATATTTTTATTTAAGGGGTCTGATTTTATAATAGGAATTTTGCTTGTTGTATTAGTGGTACATACTCACCTCGCACTTGCTTTCCCTCTCTCTTTAGTTAGTGTGTGTGTGTTTATGTGTGTGTGTGTGTGTGTTTGAGATGACTGACTTTGAAATGAACACTGCTAAAATCGATCCAATAAACGTTATGCTCTAAGGATGCAATTTCATGAAGGGCCTAAAAACAAGCCCAATTTTGTACTACCAGAAGTGTACTTTGAATACAGATTTGGGGGTGATTTATAAGTCAAAATCTGAATTATGATCATTTTACAAAGAAAACAGTATTTATAACTGATAGCCATAAGTTGGTTTATTTCAAGATAGTATACCAGGTTCCCATATTGTCAAAATGTTTGCATTATAATGGATTCTGGATATTTTAAATAATACCAATATACTGATTTATGATTTTCCCAGAGATGCCACTCAAATATGTAATAATTCATCAATTAATTGTAATAAGTAGTATACTTGAAATTATATTAGGTGATTTCTATGACTAGAAAAGCCTTTTATTGAAAAATAAAGGCAGGAAAACATAAAAAAGAAAAAAAAAAACATTTTAGTGGTAGGCTTAAGTCCCCCAAATGCTTAATTTTTAAATTTCAAAAATCATATCTAAATTAAATGGTAATATGTTAAGTGTGTGGCAAATTGTCACTAAGAGTTATTTTGTGATTGTGCAAATTTTTTTGCAGCCACCTGCTCAAAACTCAATAGATAAAATGCCTTGATCTATTTCTGAAATGCATTAAAGATAATCCTTGAAACTTCCCACATTAAAATAAACTTATTGAATTTAAATAAAATTTTGTATATAAATGGAGAATTTACTGGATAAGACATGTAAAATGCTTAATTTTTAATTTATTTATGTAATGTCATGAAAAATAAAAATGATAATATATTTAACATAGAACAGGAGTGAATAATACCCAACATGTGCTGGATGAGATCCTATTATATTCTGGTTAAGTAAAGCTTTTAAGATATAGTACATAAGTATTTTCACTCCTGGATGAGATCCTATTATATTCTGGTTAAGTAAAGCTTTTAAGATATAGTACATAAGTATTACCATAATTAAAATATAACAAACTATATTCAACTTTGATAATACAATATTCTGTGGTTGTCTCCTAGTAGCGAAGTCTAATGGAGAATCCCTTGCCACTGGACTTTGTTGAAGTGAATTTAATTCACTTTGAAAAGGGAATTAATAAATATATATTGGTGAATACCAAACAGTCTACACACAAAAATGGAATTTATAGAGTTTCTTTATTTTATAAATTTTGTATTATAAATTTATAGTTTATATTTTATAAATATTCATTGTGAATTTAATTCACTTTGAAAAGGGAATTAATAAATATATATTGGTGAATACCAAACAGTCTACACACAAAAATGGAATTTATAAAGTTTCTTTATTTTATAAATTTTGTATTATAAATTTATAGTTTATATTTTATAAATATTCATTAGCATTATCTATGCTAATGAAATGTTGGACAAAAAAGGCAGTCATAATTTCAACAAAATTCTGATCTATAACAATTCAAGAAACTTCCAATAAACAACTTCTAAATACAGACAAAATAAGGTCAATTTTAACATTAAATAGCATTTTTGCTTGCAATGCTAACACTGCTTGCTTTAAAAAATAACAATAAGAATAAAAAGAGAGCAAAAAGGAAGACCTGAAAAAATGAAACAGCTTTCATCTAAACAGGATCTGAGCAATTATACTGAAATTCATGTAGTGTTCAGAATAGCAGTCCTAGACAGTAAATCTGACTATTATCCCAAATAGCATAATTATCTCCTCTCTACTAAATACTCTACAGTCTTTTCAAAAGGATGGGCAGAAGGACTAATTCTCTGTAGTTATTCAAATGCTGCCTAGAAAGAACACGATTGGTAATAACCATAGGTCAGTTTATTTCAAGATAATATACCAGGTGCCCACATTGTCAAAATACCTGCATTATAATTCTATTCTAGTTGCTTTTCTTTAATTATGAGGTTCTCAGCAGGAAACAATCCCTCAGAGAACTGAAACAATTTATTTTAAATACTGTAAACAACAGAGAGGCTCTGCTTCATGGATTTGAGATTCCTGTTTATCTTGAGAGCTCACAGCATGTTATGCCAACTGCACATACAGTATTGATAGATAGAGTCTCATTTCAAAATGTTTTGTCTCATGAAAGACCTTAAGTAGAGATTAAAATGGCTTTGATTCTTAGAATTAATTGCTAAATATGATATTATTGCTGGCCTAATGACAGCTTTTATGGAAATACAAATCATTTGTGCAAATCAAATATGCCAGTAAATCAAATCAAATATAACTCCAATGAACATAAATTTCGAAGAAAGTGTTTACATAAGACACAGCTCTGGATATATACCTTCAAAGCTATGAATAACTAGTTTTTAGAATAATGAAATATCTATACGATTTCTATGCTACGTATTAACACATGAACCTTATTTGCTTAAGGAAAGACACAGGAAGTCACTTAACCTAATCAGTCTAATCAATCGAAGGAAGGTTTCTATCGCTACTGGCAGGTTACTATATAAAAAGACAGCCAAATTAGATTGAAAGGAATTTAAAAAAACTAAATCTGTCAATTAACTAGCCTTTGTCCCCATAGTGAATTTAGAGAATTTACACGAACAACATTTATAGAATGTTTATTATGTGCCAGTTGGTTTTAAATTCTTAATGATTACCTCATTTAATTTTTGATGCCCATTTTAGAGATGGGTCACAAAAAAGGTTAAATAAGTTTCTCAAATCACTGTGCTAGTTCAGACTGGATCTGAACTCAGTGTATCCCTAGGGTCTATGACATATTAACAGAAGAGTAAAGTTGATGCCAATAGAGCTAAGATGAAAACATATAAAACTACAATCTTTTGTGGGAATGATTTGGCACAGAAGAAATTTGCGGTAACTATTATGAGAAACATTAGTGCTGGGAAGTATCTTTTCTTCTACTACGTGCTCTTTGGGTGTCTACAATATAGAATTGCTTATTGTTCTCAGATCATATTCTGTTTCACACTTCTGTACCTCTCAGTGATGGTGTTGTTATTTTTGTTTGTTTTATGATGGTGGAGACTATGTCAACACATAAAAATTTGGAACAAATATTCATATTATGTAATATAATAAATTACTGAAAATATTGAACTTCTCTTTAAATCTTATTTTAAACTGCCAATTACAAACTATGCTTTAGGTCACATACTCATATAAGGTACAGCAAGAATATTTGTTTGCAACTTGTAAGAATAAGTTAATTTTCTAGAGTAAATATGAACCATATATTTAAGACTGAAACTTTACAAAATCACAAATACACTAAAATCTTACCTCAGTATACCCCACGGAGATTCTATGATATCTGTAATTTGAGTCTTTCAATATGGAATTTTTTTGATGAATACAGACTTAAATTTAACAATGAGTTTCAATTTGTTATCACAAAATTTTCTGTTATTATAAGCTTGACCCTTAGATGATCTGAATTAGCTTTTGGTGTTCTATGTTTTAAGATTTGTTCTCGAATATCAAGAGCCATGAACTGCTTGGTCAAAATAATGAATTTCCATTGACAAAGTATTTTGTGGTACATATGACATGTCAAACTAGTTTTAAATTTTTCAGTTTGATCAGTAAAACTCATCTTATATCTAATGGAACTTCATGTCTCTTAGTTTCCATAATTGAAGAAATAAAACCTTTGCATATGTTCTTCAGGAAAAAAATGATTAAGCAGAAAGGTTGTCAGCAAATCATGAACACAACCCAAAACTTGTAAGAAGGTATCAGATACTCAATCAGCTGTTTCTTCTCTTTCCATTAAGCAGCTCTGTCGAATAAACACATTCTATAGTCTGTATTTCTTGTCAAATTTTTCAGGCATGGCATACTTCAGTGGCATTAGAGACCTGCTAATTGAACTTAATCATGGTCACACATAAATATCGGGCATAAGTTTTCTTGCAGTGGAACATTACATAATCAATAGTAAATGATCACTTTCATAAGTGGTTGTTTGCATGGGGAGGCATTATATTGTGAATGTTAAGGGTGTTACTTGGAATATCAGAATTTGAATCATAGATCTACCAATAAGATATATGTGTATTAGAGAATTTTTCATACTCTTTGCCTTCGTTTCCTCAGTGGCAAACTGGGCTAAAACAGTACCTATCTCCCGTGGTTGCTGGGAATATTAAATAAAATAGGTAATACATAAAAAGCACTTAGAACAGGCTTAGTAGGTAGCCAAACATTTGAGTATTCAATAAATGCTATTCTTATGGTGTTCTATGTATATGTTCCACTTCTGGTTAATAATATTGAGTCTTCTGATGGACTGCTGGGAATATTAAATAAAATAGGTAATACATAAAAAGCACTTAGAACAGGCTTAGTAGGTAGCCAAACATTTGAGTATTCAATAAATGCTATTCTTATGGTGTTCTATGTATATGTTCCACTTCTGGTTAATAATATTGAGTCTTCTGATGGACACACACCTTCATTGTCACCAGTCAGTTTATTCTGAAGATAAAAAATTTTAGGATGACCTTCAATGAGTCCAAGTAAGATTGTAATGGAATCTGCCTGGTTATAAAGACATAAAGAATGATTTAAGAATCCATCACTTAGCACTGAATTCAGGTGAAACACTGAATGCACCAATGGCAATGTTTGTGGGACGTGGCAGAGTACTCATATTTGGTATTTAGAAACACGTTTGGGAAAGCAAACCATATCTTCCGTAGTTTCAACTGGAGGACTATTTATTTGGTAAGAACTGCCAGAGATAAGCCATAGGAATCACTATACTTGTGAGAAACACATAACAACGAGCATATATTAGCCTTGTCCTTTATTTATTTTAAAAAATAAACAAATAGATTTAAACCTAGAGGTAGGAGTCACAAACACATAGCTAAACCAATAATTGTTATGGTAATTTTACATTTGAATAAATAAATATCATGTAACATTCTAATAACAAATTTGACCCTATCTTATTGTATCCTGCATCTATTTAACTATTCCATGGCTTGATATTTCTGCACTATTTTGTTTTATACAAGGGTACTTCAAAAAGTTTATGGAAAAACAGAATTAAAAGACAATACGAAACCTTCCACGAACTTTTTGAAGACCCTGTGTACAGGAAAAGACTGAGGCTGACGACTTTACATTAATAAAGTGTGGCTAAAGATATTTCAAAAGCAAACTTATTAATTATTCTTTTAGCATGGTCATCATGGTAGATTGCTAAAATGGTAATCTCTGTCCTTTCCTGTATCAATGCATATTTTGCAATGTGACTTTGCAGCTTCTCCCATCACATGGTGCAGTCTGTTTCTCCACATTTGAAATCAGGCCTGGCCTTGAGACCAGCTTTGACCACTGGAATGGGGTGGAAGCAACACTGCAACACTTCCCAACGTTGTGTGTTCCTGCTCTTGTTTCATTTCTGCCATGCCACAAGAACATGCCCGAGCCAGCCTGCTGGGGCAGAGTTGCCCAGTTGTCCCAGCTGAGGATAAATGAAAGAGGCCAGCCAAGGTCAGCAAAGCAACTCCCAGGACAAGCCCCAGTGGACCACAGAAGCAGAGTGAGTGCCACCAAGAACAGCTCACTATGACCCAAATGTGAAGACTCACCCAACCACTGATAAATACTTACTGTCTTAAGCCACTGAGTCTTCAGGTGGTTTATTGTAGAGCAATGGCTGTTAGTTTTCTCTGCACAGTTTATCCTTTCTTTTTATTGACTAATGCATGTAATGCTCAACAAGCAATTGTGAGAAAAATGAATGAATTAATTGATATTTGCTGATAATTATATCTACAACTTATTGCACAGTTACTTTGTGCCACGCAAGTTCTGAACATTGTATATTTACAATTAATTTCCTCCCTGTGAGCACTACCTTTCTAGCTTTGCAGTAGGTGCCTGTGGAATCACAAAAACAGGGCTTGTCCCTTCATATGAAATTTTCACTCAGGTTGGTAGAAACCCACGTGGCACAAACAGTGATTCATTGAATTAGCAGTTAGCTAAGAGGATTATTTAATTACTTGGCACCCTTTCCCCTCTCTCTCTTTTGTATATAATTAGAAAGTGTATTTTTTACTGTATGCCTTATGTTAAAGTCTGCTGTAGTTGCAGCTCTATTTTTGGAATATGTCAGTATATATTGGATGAATTCTTCATTTTTCTTATTAGTAACTTTTTCAGAAAAATTTATTACTTTAAATTTCATATTTAGAAAGAAAAACTCAGTTATTAACATGTAGGACATAGCAATAGAGTGAATATTTACTAATTTCATGCCATAAACATGACCATGATCTACGCCTTGGAGAATAAGATAATTTTAAATAAATTTTTCCTTTGGCTGGCATCAGTGATTACAAATTTCCTTTTCTGTAGTTTTAAAATATAACAAATTAAAAAACGGGGCAGACTATGTTTTGTATGTTAAGACATCACCTTAAGTGTTGGTTCATTTTATGAGCACAAATGTTACTGATATTTTTGGCTATCCCTTAAATAAATTTAATACCAACCACTAATAAAAATCCTTTGTTATCCAAGCTCTTCTCTGCAAAGGCATTTTACATTTAATTATAAATACCTATGAAATTCCTATGAGCAATGTAATTTCATACCCATTTTAAGGTATTTAAATTCCTTTTTCACATTAACATAGGAAAAAATGAAAGTCTCTAGTTTTACTGACATCAAAGACTATACTTTTCCCACTAGATTATAAACTACTTTTATTTCTCCCAGTAAGAACTGTGAACTTTTTTTTAGATATATATTGACATGGAATCTATTACCCCAAAGCCCAAAGTAGAACTGCAGCAAAGAAAAAGATTAGAAACTCTCATCCCAGATGCCTAACTCAGTGGTACCTGACTCGGAGGAATATTATACTGACATCTCTCATCATTTTGACTGATGTCCTGTTTCTGTCTAAGAAGAAAAGAACATTTTCGTTCCCCTGTCATCTGTGCAAGCTAAAGCAGGCGGGGAGACTGTCTTTGACTTATTCTAATTATCGAAACTGCTTTCTCACTCTCATTACATGTCTTTGGTTTCTCTGCTGAGCCACATTTCTTCAGCTATTTTGTATGCCAGCTATGGGCTTTCTAGCACATGTATTTGTATCACTCCTCCCCATTTCAATATGAGAAAGAAAGAAAAAATGCAAATGCTAAATGCATTTGTGTCACCATTTAGTGTTCAATTTACATTCTATCACCCACGTATTCATGTCATTACTTGTATACTTTAGTGCTTAGTTATTAAAAAAAAAAAAAAAAAAAAAACTGCCTGAGTAGTTTTATCAAATACCTTTACTGCTTTGGGTATATATAAAGATTGTAGATAGGTTAAACCTTTGAACAAGGGATATTATAGAAAAACAGTTTGAAAACCTAAAAAAAAATGGAAATGTAGAATATAAGTAAATGCTATTAGCTTCCTGTACTGTGAGTAGTTATCTTAAGCAAACTGAAAAGTTCATAGAAGTTATAAGTAGAATGGAAAAGTTAAAAGAGTAATGGTTAGGGCCGGCCCGGTGGCGCACTGGATAGTGCACCGCTTGGGAAGTATTGCGGCGCTCCCGCCCGAGGGTTCGGATCCCACATACAGACCGGTTCCCGCTCACTGGCTGAGCGAGGCGCGGGAGCAACACCGAGGGTTGCGATCCCGTTGCCGGTCCCCGGTCCGGTACGGGGGCAACACTGAGGGTTGCGATCCGTTGCCGGACACGGAAAATAGACAAAAGACAAAAAAAAAAAAAAAAAAAAAAAAAAAAAAAAAAAAGTAATGGTTAGAAAATCATAATGGATTACGAGATGAGGATGGGATCGTCATCTTTAATCAAACATCTTAATCTATGGACTAATATCAAGGATGAAATTCATTCTGTTTTATTAGTCACACTCCGTGCCACTTCCAGAAATAGAATACTATTATAAATGGACCATATTTCTGAAATAGTTATACAAGTCTCAGTAAGATCCCTTTAACATGACTGGGACCATTTCTTCTGTAATTTTATTTTTTTCTGTTACAAATAATTTCACAATAATTGATGTGAAATAAATAGCCTTTGGGAGCCAGGAAGTATGGTTAATAATGTTAAATAGGAATTATCAAGGCATTCCTATTTCTGCCCAAAGGCAGATCCACTTTTAGCTCAGAACCCAATCAGGAAATGGCTCTTCCATCTAAGACAGCAGAGTATAAAACCTCCTTTTCATCAACAGAGGACACAGGGAAATCTCACTACATCACACTCAGAAAGTGCCATACATATAGCAAGAGCAGCTATATTCTATAGGTAACATGTACCTGGTGGCCAGCATCCTGCAGAGACTGTGCTTTGTACTCCACAGCAGTACAAAGAAAGATTTCGTATATCAGGGACTTTTTGCACAGTCACGAATATAAAGTTTGAACATTTCTGTAGATAATATTGATGGTTTGACTCAAGAAAGCCACTTCCCAGCACAAACACAAGATCAAGGAGAAAGTGGGACAAAAACCGGCAACAGCAGAACTTCAAGAAGAAAAGGAATCAAAACTGGACTGGAAAACAGACAAACAGTATGTTTGTCTTAAACATACTCTAAGTTTTTGTTTTGTGTTGTATTTGTTAGTTTCTATTTTAAAAGAACATAAAATTAACATAAAACTGCTATATATAATTGGAAGTTTTAAAAAATACACATTCTGGGGCAGGCCCGGTGGCGCACTGGATAGTGCGCCGCTTGGGAAGCACGGCGGCGCTCCCGCCCGAGGGTTCGGATCCCACATACAGACCGGTTCCCGCTCACTGGCTGAGCGAGGCGCGGGAGCGGCACCGGGGGTTGCAATCCCGTTGCCGGTCCCCGGTCTGGTACGGGGGCAACACTGAGGGTTGCGATCCGTTGCCGGACACGGAAAAAGATAAAAGACAAAAAAAAAAAAAAATACACATTCTATGTTTTTACTTAAATCTATAGAATGAACTCTGTTACTCTCTCCCAATACTTGTGATAGCTCCAAGTTTAACATACACACCTACAGTAGTGTTAGCAAAAGAATTCTAGACGAGAGAGCCTTATATCTTCATTGCAGTGACATTGCTATTCCCCAGAGTGAACAGAGAAAGTCTCAGGAGCAAGGGCATCTAGCAGACACAGTCCTAAAAAGGGTATTCCAGTTAGGTAGTTTCTCACTCTTCTAACCAACTGCTCTTATATGTATTTGGCTGATTTCTAGAAGATTCTCCTAATGTTTCTGTGACTTAATCCAGGCAGAATTTAATATAGACAACCTTGGTTATGTGACTCATCCACATACATTATTTTAAATATATTGTTATTACAGTCATTCATATGAGTTAGATTTAAGATATAAATTTATTGTTGCCAAGCTCATAAAGTTACTTTATATAACTGGATTCACAGCTTTATATTCAAGTGTCCTGTATTCACACACAAAGTAGTCAATGAAATATGACAATTATTCAGAAAGAGCAAACACTTCAGTTTAAAGCTATGTTCTAAATTGAATATCTTCAACAACGTTATTCCCCATCCTACTTTTATATGAAAGCAGGTACCATCTTTTGGGTCTAAATAAAACCCTTTTCTATTTTATTAAGTTCAAATGAAATATTTGAAATGTCACATACAAATTGTCATGTGTTTTTTAAGGTACACTGGTGCCTTCATATTAAATAGCTTGTCCCACCTTTTCACCACCTCTCCCAGCCAAATTTTACCAACCCAGGTTTGCACACAAGTCTGACTTCCCTTTAGGTTGGCATACTCCTTGTTTGAGCTGGCACTAATTGATCAGTACGCTCATACTTCAGCTGTTCAAGCAGCAGCTAACCAGGCAGCCACAACAAACACAATCCTGGCAGCTCCTAATGTGTGTCTCTGCCTGTAATTCAGATGCTGTTTGCAAAGAGTTTACATGTAGACCACGTCGCTCTTAGAAAGCTCAATGTTAGGATTTTAAACAGAAAGCTTATTAGGCACACAGTCCTGCAAATTAAATCTTTATAAGTAGTTTCTCAAAATAGTTTGGGGCAGCAGAGTGCATGGTAATATATTTTTATACAAAAAACTAACGTTTTCTTGGACAAGGACACTACTACAGCAAATGATAACATTCTGGCAAGAAACGCTAAGCATTGATTCAATTAAGTACTATTTCACTACCTATAAGAACAAACTGATTTCTTCCCAGTGTGAATCACAGGGGTCCAGGAAAGAAGGGGTGTGTATAAGATGAGTAGATGCTTTTTTTTTTTTTTTCAATTGCTTTACGTATATTCGGCAGAAAATATTCTTCACTACAACTAGGGATGAATGCACCTACTCAAAGCCTCACACACAGTTCATTTCAACAAATATTCTAAGCAGATTTGATGTTACAGTCACCATTCTGGATGCTATGGTGGTAGAAAAATACACAGAACTTGTTGCTTGCACTGTATGAGCTCATGGTATGTCAGAAATCACAAATATTGAGAAATTATAAACACAATGCACTCTCTATATTGTTTTGAGGGAGAAATTCTCCCTGAGGAGCTGGCATTTAAACTGGATTTTGAAATGATTGGCTTTTTCCCACCAAGAAAGGAAATTGAGGTGGGAGGAACATTCCATTCAAGGGATGAGCACAAGTAAATGCATGGGCGGGGGGCATGAAATGGTATCATGTACCTGGGGTCCTTAAATTGGTTGAGAATAGACGGTCTAGATTATGGGTGGGGGGAATGAGATTAGAAAAGAGAGTAGTTAATGGTCTTCAGTGCTATGCTTAGAAATCTCAAACCCTTTGAGTGAAATGGTAAACATTAATGTTTCTAAATAGTTATATTGTACGATGAGATCTATTTTGGGAGGAATATTCTTACTTCATAGAGGAGAATGAACTGGAACAGATAAAAGAATACTCCAGTAATTCAGGTAAGAGTGTTTGCAGCTTAGCTAGAGAGAAACAGGGAGATTGGAGACACATTTTTAAAGATAGAGATTGGGAACATAGAGTGTAAAATAGAATAAGGAGTAAAAGGAGACTCTAAATCAAACAGATTTTTTTTTTGTTTTTAAATCAAAATAGTGTTATATGTAACTGGTACTTATTTGATATAGAGTTAAAAGAACTATATAAAGTTCGGCCAAAAAATGCATGCATTGCAAATAAAGAAAGAATATATTCTTCAAAGGTATCTAAACTTTCTAATTAGAGAAACATTGCAAGGAAATATGAGAAAACAGATGTATAAAATTAGTTGGTATCTCTCAAGCACTATAATGATCAAAATGTAAAGGACACTGGACTGGCAATTAGTCATATTCTTTGTAAGGAGACCTATATTACAGCTGATGTTAAATACCTGATCAGAAGACAGTATTATGAACATTATATTTTTTCTCTGTCTGCCACATGGGGATATTGATGTAAATACAAACTTAAAAAAAAAAAACTTATCCCTGAACATTAGCATTATATATTATACAAACTAAATTGTACTATATAGTATACAAACTAAATTATGTTATATATTGTACAAACTAAATTATAATTTTATCAGATAGTTTTGCTTAACATAATGGACAAAAGTTATATAATATTGAATGTAAATAATTTAGATCTCCTGATAAATCTAAATTATATCTCTAAAAGGTAAATTGTTATTATTATGTCTAATACATAAAATTCAAAAATTTCACAGAAAATAGATATTATATGTTCAAATTATGTATACAGATGCACATACATGTATCTTTGTTCATAATACTTGACTATCATTCTGATATATCTTTCCCAAGCCCTTCTTCTTTTGTTTGCAAATGCTTTTCCTCATTGTTTCACAGTAAATCTACAACATTATATACACTGACGCTCCCATGAATGCTGCCTCTTCCTGTTAATCTCAATAGCTCCAGAGTGGCTAACAAAACGAAGCATTTCATTTCCAAATTTTGCACTTGACTTGGCTTAGACTGATACCAGGTGACATTATTATTTGGATTTAGAATATTGTTTGGGTAGACAAGAGTAGCATAAAGGTGAATATTATCATTTCAAAAGTGGCTACATTTCAGGGCTACCAGACATACCAGTTTTCATTTAAAGTAACAGTTCTGACAATGATGCCTATTGCTGGAATTCTCAATATCTTATTCCATTTTAAATGATTCTCTGTTACTGACAGATATGAAAACATTAATAAGGCTTGAGAAATGCTCCACATGGGTAATATTTAAGTCATTAGGGTCTGAGCCATGTGAAATTTTTCATGCATAAAAAGATGAGTTTTTTAAGGCAAAATATTCCTACTGTGTCCTTTCATTTGTAACATAGACTTATGCTTGGCTCGTCCATATTTTACGGTGAGCGTGTACAGATGAGTCAGGGAAACATGCACACACGGGGACCATCTCATATATCTTTGAATCACTCAATATGCTTTGCAGTGCCTTGCATTTATAAAAAGCATGCTCAATGCATTTATGTAATATGCTGTTTTGAAACATTTCAGTTGAAACGAAGATTTAAAGGTCAATGCTTACTCTGCTAAGTTAAGACTTTTCATCCTTAGAAATAACAGCCCAATATGCAGGAATTCAATATTCACATATTGTAAAGAACCTAAGTGATAACAAAGAGTAGTAGGTTTTCCAGAACACTCGAATGTGTTTAAGGCACTTGCACTTAGACATGACAATTGTTAACTGCTTTTTCCTATATACGCCTATTGCAAAGAGGAAAGAGATCTGTTTTATTGTGTCACACAGATACACATTTGCTCCAAATCTTCTCACTAAAATAACTACCTGACTTTTACTTACAGGTATAATTTAAAGTGATGCCTAGAATAAGTTTACCAAAAACTTTTTTTTATATAAAAATACCACTTCAGACATAGCAGTACAAAACCCAGTACATAATTAAATACATATGATGGATTTTACTAAGCGCTTAATGCATGTAAAATTTCCTCTGACAATTCAAATTTAAACTCACTTTAGTTCTTATAAATCTTGCAGGAGTATAATTGACTTATATTTTTTTTCCAAAAAAGCTAATACATTACTTTCATTTCTCTCTGGATTTTCACACAAATGAGAGTGAGAGATGAAAAAAAAAAATGCTACCTCGTAATAATCAACAGAGAAGCAGCTTGGGAAAACCAAATGTATTCTTTCTCTTTCCTGTGCAGTCTTTTGTGTAAGTTTTTGGTGATTTTGAATATGATTCATTACAACCAATACAGCAAATAGGGTAAAATTAATTTTAGAGTTGCAAATATTCAGATAGGAATCAGCAGAGAGAATGCTCCAGGCAGAAATTAACAGTTTTTCTCTGGAGATTATAAAACCAATTTTCCACATGCCAAAGATATCAGTAAATGCACATGCAGCATAATCTAGATAAAAGAGCATTTTACTATAACTTCAAGTACAAACAGTTCTATTTCCCTGACTCATACATTTATGATTTGTCCAGAAAATTACACTTGAGCAGAACGAGCACTAATGAAGAAATGAGGAGATCTGGGATCCAGTTCTGTCACTACTCCATAAGCTTAGATTAGCACCTGTTAATTTCTCTACAACTCAGTTTTTTTTGTTGTTGTTTCTTTTTTTTTAAATGAGATGATAAAGGTAAATTATCCCTAAGATATTGAAATCTCTAAAATTCTGCTTCTGGCTTCCAATGCTAACCACATAAGAAAGGATGAGTCCTGCCTCTAATAACTATCTGTATTCTTTGGGGATTTCCCCCACACTTCAACTTCAGAAACCAAATGGGCTTATCATATACCCGAGTAACAAGAGCCTACATAATATTACACTTCTGCTAGGATTGATTATCTCATTTGGATCTGACTGAAGTTCTTTGCCTACAGAAATACTGAGCCTTTCATTTACATTTTTGTTTGTTGCTGATTTAAATCACCTCCCACCATTTTTATTCAAACCTGACCTCCTCACTGTACCCCTGTAGCTCAGCTATACAGTTCTTTAACAAATCTACCTATGGAACTCAATTTATTTTTAACCCTCAACTACACCTTTTTATCTTCTTCTTGGGGCCTTTCCCGAACTAAAGAAATCAGAGCTATTATTCTATTTAGGTTCTAGCTACCTTTTGCATGCATTTGGATGCACTGGTGTGGGACGGCTGTGGTAGTGTTTATATAGCACACCCGTGGCAGAGCAGCAAGAGTGAGAGTCACACTCAATCAAATTTCCTCCCTCCCACTCTCCCTCCCTACCTTCCATCCATCTAGCATTTACCTCGGCCTCACCATGTTACAGGCATAGGGTTAAAAACCATTAATGTAAAGATGAATCAATCACATTGCCTTCCTACAAGAAGGGACAAGCACATATAAATAAATAATCACAATACTTCCTTGCAAATGCTAATGGAGACATATTTCAAGTCATCTTTTAAAATTTCAGGTTGTTGCTTGGTGCGGTGAATAAGAGCATGGGGTTAGGAAAGAAAGGAACCTGTCTACCCCACTCACCAGCCGTTTAGTCTTGGGGAAGTTTCTCAGCTTCTCAAGGATTTAATTTTCCTACATGTGAAATGAGGAAAATAGTATTCTCCCCATCAACTTTTAGTAAGAATTAAACAGATAATGTATCACAGTACCTGACAAGGTAAGCAGTACGTAAATGACACATGATATATTTTTATAGATATCTGTAACCATATGCACATGAGTTTTGTGTGCTGCTTGAGGGCAAAGCCTCTCATTACTGATTAATCACTTTCCCAGTTACGTATCTTACATGCTGTAGATATCTAAGAAATATTTTTAAACTTACTACTTATGATAAATGTATGTCTGCCTACCTTTCCAC
>NW_007730507.1:99859-101001 GCF_000696425.1 Galeopterus variegatus
ATCTAAGAAATATTTTTAAACTTACTACTTATGATAAATGTATGTCTGCCTACCTTTCCACGAAATTTTTCTGAGGGTATGATCTGACAATCTGGCCAGAGCAAGCACTTTCAGGCAGATCCTTCTCCAGCCACATGTTGCTCGTGTAAAGGAAATCCAATTTACCCACAAAGCATTTTGAGCCAAATTCATACCCACAATACAGGCTAACAGTGTCTTCGCCTTTGGCCCATTTCAGACTGCCTAACTAAGGCAATATCTATGCCCTGTAGCTGTGTGTACCAGTGTTACCCGGATTATAACTATGGCAAATGAAATTATCTCTCCCTCTGTGTATGGAATAAATTGTGTCACCTCAAAAATCCCTTTGTTGAAGCCTAAACCTATGATGTGACTATATTTGGAGATAGGACCTTTAAAAAAGTAATTAAGATGAAATGAGTTCATAGGGTAGGACCCTAATCCAATAGGAATCGTGTCCTTATAAGAAAAGGAAGTGACACCAGAGGAATACAAGCTTAGAAAAAAAGTCATTTGAGGACACAGCAAGAAAGTGACCATCTGCAAGTCAACAAAAGAGGTTTCAGAAGAAAACAAATTTACTAAAACCTTGATCTTGGACTTTCAGCCTCTAGAACTATGAGAAATAAATTTGCATTTGCTCAGCCTCCCAATCTATGGTGTTTTGTTATGGCAGCTCAACTAAACTAATACGCTCCATATTAAAATGCTGACCAAGTATGTATCTAGTTAATCTATTCTATTTTAGAAGTAGAAAGGACTTTTGGAAACAAAGTTAACTTTTTTGACAACTAAAGCAGGAAAGAAAACTGATATTTATGTTGTGTGTTTACTATCAGCCAGTTAAATAACTATGCAATGATCATGAAGTAAAAGTGATCAAACTAATTTGAACCCAAGTAGTCTGGCACCAGATCCACGTTAAAATGACAACACTGTTCTATCATTTCTAGCAATAATTAGCTCTGTGTTTTTGCAAAAATTGGTCCACCTCCTCAAGTTCTTGCAAAAGGAACATATAACATTTACATTGCAAGTTGTTAGGAAGATTAGAAATCATGTATATAAACTGGTAAACAATAGGTGCTCAATATATGATAATTATTATTATGTGGTGTTTT
>NW_007730507.1:102288-106253 GCF_000696425.1 Galeopterus variegatus
CAGGTAAATAATAACTTGAATATAAAATTATTAAGCTTCACTACGGAAATTACAGAAAAAAAACTATTAATTATATACTTTTGGAGGAAAAAAATATCCACATTCACACAGTAAATGCATATGTGTTATTTCAGAAAACAAGTTATATATATATTTTAAAGATCGAAATACATCACTATGTCATGGTCTAAAAAATGGCAGGCAGATACATATATTCCATTTGTCATTGTTTAGTGGATACCACGATGAGATAACTTGGGGAAAATTTGCTTTATCTAGAACAAAAGCTATCTAATAATGATATAAAATTCTTTCTTCCTTTCTCTCTTTCTGAATATATAATATATGTAATACACACACAAACACACACACACAAGGGTACACCAAAAATTCATTGAAAAATAGAATTAAAAGATAATACTAATCTTTCTATAAACTTTTCAAAGTATCCTTGTATACAAACACACCACACACACACACACACACACATACACACACACAAACACACACACAGAAAAACTTACTGCCAAAAAATAAATCAAAGGAATTAATAAGTTTTCTCACAGTGATCAATTACAGATTTTACAGAAAGTATCATTATAGCTTTTTTTTTCTTGTTTGTCTTTATGTGGGCACAATAAACTCAGTAACAAATTTTATGATTGAATGGAAAGCAAGGACCAGAGAATCTCCCCACCTGGAGTGCACTTTTCCTCACACTGACAAAGGTCTAAGGTGTGAAGCAAACAGTGTCCCCAGCTATGCTATACTTGGTAAAAGTTTCCCTTGTCCATATACCAATTTATCCTTGAAAACATAATTGATTACTCCTACACCGTCACCTAAACTTTTGCAGCCATGAAATTATTTATTTGTTTTTAAACTCTAGACATAGATTTAACTCAGTCTCCTGAGGCTGTAAATCCCACAGGTTGATTATATACTACAAAAAGAAATTCTAAATTTGCTACCCTTTAATTTAATTGAAAGTGTCTACTTTTACTCTGTATTTTGGGACAAGGTGAAAAGGAGTTTCTTCTTTAGATCCTTTTTATATCCCTCAATTGCTTCCTAATTTTTTTTTCCCCTCCAGAGCCAACTTTCTATTTTCATGTAAGCTTGATCACATCCTTTTCTGTATTGGAAAGGTGACTCAAACTTGGAAAAAGATAAATATAAAATAGATTTTCTTGAGTATCTAAGCTAAATCCATTCTAAAGACCAGAAATAATTCTAATTCTGACTGCCCACAGCTTCTCATAACAGGAGAATGATTTTATAAAATGAAAATAATTGAGAATTTGGAATTTAGAGGGCATCTTTTTACACATATGATTTACCTGTGTTGCATGGTAGGATATTTATTATTAGTGACATTATGTCACATAATATTTCAACACTTATTAGAGCTGAAATGTTAGGCAGATACTTTCCACACAACAGTTTTCTGTTTACCCAGGTCACCAGCACCAAGTAAAATGCAGCGTCTGACGACGGAAGCACCATGGCAAGACTGCTTCAGGCTTATGAAGGTAAGAATTTGTACTATCCTGCTTAAACTTTCTGTAAGACCTTATTTTTTAAACAAAGCAACAACATATTGATAAAGGGTCAAGTATGAAACGACCATTCTGTACTAAGTATCAAAAGAAATACTAACCAAGACTACAAATTAACAGAAAATTTACAAAACACCGTAGTAACATACAGAACTTAAGTTTTTTTCACTGTTTTAAAAAGATATTATTTCCCTCTCTGAAAAATGTGAATTGAATTATTTTACTCCCAGGCCTCCTTCCACCAGTGCTTGGCCCTCTGCCAGGGCCTGGCTTTTCTTGACCTTCAGAGGAGCCTATTCACTGTTTTAAAAAGATATTATTTCCCTCTCTGAAAAATGTGAATTGAATTATTTTACTCCCAGGCATCCTTCCACCAGTGCTTGGCCCTCTGCCAGGGCCTGGCTTTTCTTGACCTTCAGAGGAGCCTTTTTTTATTTTTGAATAAATCCTTCTATGGTTTGAATGTCCCCCCCAATGTTCATGTATTGAAAACTTCATCTCCAATGCAACAATGTTAAAAGGTGAAGCTTTGAAGAACTAATTAAGCCATGAAGACTCCATACTCATGAGTGAATTAATGCAGTTATCATGGGAGTGGGTTTCTTTTAAAAAGATGAATTTAGCCTTCTCTTGCTTTCTCTCACCATCTCTTTGCTCTTGCCAGATGCCGGCCCCTTGATCTTGTACTTCCTAGTCTCCAGAACTATGAACCAATAAATTTATTTTCATCATAAATTACCCAGTCTCAGGTGCTTTGTTATGGCAGCACAAAATGGGCTAAAACAAATATCTATAGTAGAATCACTTTTTAAAAGTCAAAATGAATGACTTCTTATAACACTCCATCACAAAAAAAGAGACCTAGACAAAAGACTCAAATAGAAGTTATTTTGGAAGATAGAACAAGTACAGACGTCTGATAAGAAACTAGGTTTCCTTGAAGGGCCTGCAGAGAACAGTTCTGGGGGCAGTGAGTCGATGCTCAGTAGGAACAGAAAAGTTATAAAAACCCCTGCAGATGCCTCCGTTGAAGTCTCCCATTCCCTTTGGTTCCTACCTTTTATTAGACTTAGATTCAATACTCCAGGGTAAAACTGAAGGCACCAAGGAGGGAACTCATCAGACCTAAGAAACATAATTTAAGCAGGTCCAGAATCTACCATGGGACCAATCCCTATACCCACAATTAATAGCCTAAAAGAAAAGGAAAGAAAATGGCTCCAGAGTTATTTAAAGCTAAGGTTTCAACCATAAGAAATGCCCTGTCTAGTAGATCTATAATTCAGTTTTCTATTATACCTTTGGCTTTCATGCAGGTCAAGGTCTTTTTGTTCCTGAAAATATAAACCTAACCACTATATTTGATTTTTCATCTAATAGCTACCCCTTCTTAAAAAGATTACCAGTTTGTCCATCAATATTTAATCCCAAAGATCTTGTCTTTTCAAATAACAGAAGAATTATATGGTAAATTGGCATTTGATGTTAACTCCCAAATGCTAAATAATGTATCCCTCAGGCATAATGTTTTTGGTAATATGGATCATAAAACTGAACCTGAATGTTTTTAAGAATTTAAAAGGAAATGTGCATTGGCTGCAGGCAATGTTCTGGAGGTGCAGACTTTAGCTGAACTGTACATTTTTTTGTTTATGTGTTGCCTATCAGTATCTAGATGAAGGGCAGGAGTTTTGCTAACGCTCTCCCCAGTTCCATTTGCTTCTAATAGATGCTGTGAAACTGCATCCCAGTCCCACTGCAGGATGTGTCTTGCTGATTTGCTTCTGTTTATCACAAATGCTTTCTGTTATCTCAGTATGACCTGTCTGTGATTCTGCAGTATTAACTAAAACATTTCTTACCAAGAAAATACACATTTCTCCTCACAATCCATTGTGAAGACTATTTCAGTCTTTAGGACATGTTTTGTCTATTTTGTAGCCTTTCATTGATTTGTTTTAATGTGTCCTTATATAATCACTAGTGAAGTGACGGTCATACTGCTATCTGTCTTTTTAATTCAAAATCTAAATGGATTAGTTTAGCTTTATATCAGGATATCTCCACAGATTCAAATATATGGTTCTGCAGATTAAATTAGTTTTGGTGACTATTTACTGAGAGATTTCAAGAGGGTAAAGCTATCACCTTGTTTTCTCTTTAATAATGACCATTTACAAATGGTTTTCACGTGTATTATTTCACTCAGTCCTTCTTAAGACACTAAAGAGGTGGGTATTATGATCACTATTTTGAGGATGTGGAAATTGTACAGATGGAAGTTACAGTACGTCCCCAAAGACAGTGACAAATATAAGCCTTGAATTCATGCCTTCCAACAGCATGTCCATCACAAACTGAACTGGAAGAATGAAGGTGGGAAAATCAAGTAAAGATTTTGGTTAC
>NW_007730507.1:106660-155637 GCF_000696425.1 Galeopterus variegatus
GTCCATCACAAACTGAACTGGAAGAATGAAGGTGGGAAAATCAAGTAAAGATTTTGGTTACGAGGAGATGATAGACTCAAATGACACTAATAAAGATTTATAAACAGCTTCTATATTATCTTTTGATATTTTACTTTGTTTATAATCGGCTTTCCAATATATCACCTCATTGAATCCTCATAACCACCATAAAGGAAAGAAGTGACTCTTTAGCTCAAGTTGTTGCCTTTCAAAGTCTCAGAAGTGTAACCGCTTCGAGATCACAGAGTAACGAGATTGGTTATAGGAGGAACCAAATATGACTTGCAATGTAGTGCGTATGTTTGCAGTTATGCTTTAAAGAAAAGCTCATGTTTAAGTTTTAAATTAAAAATTTCTCTTCCAATTGATATATATCTATATCTATATCTATATATATATAGAGAGAGAGAGAGAAATTTCATTATACCTTGCAATTTTAGTTCTATAACTTCCAAGTAAATCTCTAGAAGACAAATATGCTCAGGAAAATTCTCACACTATACAGTATTCCACCACCTCAAGAAATAGACTCAGAGGTGTATATTTTTAAGGAGCACAAAGAAGTGGAAAGAAGCTTGCAAGTCATTTTATCCTTACTAAATTTCATTGTGCATTTTTTTAATAAGAGTAATGCAAAATATAGAATTTACCTTTTGACTATTATTCAGAGCGAGAAGCAAGCTGTGTTGCCATCGATACCCCTTAAATTGTAACAAAATGAATGTAATGAAATGAATGCTCCTGCTTTCAGTTGTCACAAAGCTCTTATTCTAGGAGATTCAAAATACTTCCTTGTGCCTTACAACAAAGACCATCCCATCCTACTTGAAAATCAGGTAGTATCTGTGGGAAATAAGAGTACGGCATCTAAGTGCCTGCTACTGGCCAACAGATCTACTGCACATTATTCTCTGGCAGATAGATGCAGAAGCAAACACTTAATAGAGAAGTGGGACAGCCTGGTTCAGACAAAGCTTTAAAATGCTCACATATGCACACACAAGCACACATACTCTCACACAGAAGAGAAAATATAGAATACTGTTCTTTTCCCCTTATAAAGACCAAATTATGTAGTAGAACTGGATCAGTCTCTGGTAGAAAGTAGAAGTTGCTCCCACATATTTCCATTTACAGTCATAGAAATAAAAAAAAATAATAAGCATGAAGTGGGGACCTGTTTGAAACATTATCAGTGCAAATGGCTGGACAGCTTGGAGAGGTAGGAAAAGGTCAATGGAAGTAAAATTTAAGAGTCTGGTTTCTATCTGGGTCACCAGTTTACTCAACATACTTACAAAATGAATTTTGAATAACTAGAGGTTCTTAAATTGTGTGTATAGGTTGCCTGGATTAATTGGAATTCCTGGAAATATCTGCAGAATTGTGTGAAAAATTGTAATTCTGGGCAAATGCATAATTTTCTATTGAGAGGGTCTTCAACCCTTATCATGTTCATAAAGTGTCTCATAACCTCAAATCTGTGAAGAACCACTGGACTAGATGATCTTAAGGGCCCTTTCAGTGGTAAATGTCCTATGATTTTAACACAACAGATAGTTTCAGAGAAATGTAACCAATTCTCTCTGAAAAATAGAAATGTTATCACTGCTATAAATTAGAGCCTGATCTTATGTTTGAAGCTTTTTCTAATTCCTCATTTTTTCCTTCCCTAATGTCTATTCCTGTTAGATTCTTTAAATTTCATTTATTTCACCCTTATAGCTAACAAAGATAAGGATTTTGACATTTGCCTTTTATATTTATATGGCAAAGGATAATCTCATTTCTTAGAGATATGGAAATATGTGCATGTTAAAGCATGTATATATAGAAAATATTTGTAGATTACTTTTTTTGTTTCATTAAGAAACTTCATCACACATCAAAACTGTAGCAGGCACTTCTCGGAAAATGGAGTTAGGCAGTTTCTCATAAAGTAAAGTATGCAGAAAATCTGAACACGTGCAGGGGGAAAGGATAGTAATGCCATCAGGCAGAAGAGATTACTGCGACGATCACCAGAATGGAAATCATAGCACTTCAGATTGAGCCTGATTATAATTTCACAATTCAACTATTATAAATACTCCTAATTTTTCATTTCCTTTAATCATGCAAGCATTTAGCTTCACTCTTTAATTATATACATCCAGAATCTCACTCTCTGTTTCTAAGTTGTGAGATTCTTGAGTTAAGTGGAAACTTTATTCACAAATTTTTAAGTGGAATTAGAATTATATATTATATATAATCATATATTATACTTTGGTTGAGTAAACCTGCCTCATAATAGCTGAGAGAAGATTAAATAAGAGTTAAACTAGAACATTAAAGTTTATATTTTTCATCAAACTCATTTTTATTTGATTTTTTTAAATTTTAGTAATAGATAAAAGTATGGTTCATTCAGAATATAGAACATAAACCCATTATTGATTAATAAAGGTTTGAAAAGTCACTGTGAATCCAGATTCTAAGATAATGCAATTAATTTTTCCACACTCATCTGTTTTCATTGTCTTAATCTCATAAGGAGGAATTCAACTTTCATTTTCAAATAAAAAAATACATTTTCTTAAATTTTTTATATTTTAAAGTTTTTCTGTAAAAACTACAAATGAATGCAACCCATAAGCATACATATATCTATCTATCTATCTATATAAATATATATATATAAAATATATTTATATATATACATATATCTATATGTATATATATACATGTCTATATGTATATATATATATACATATAGATATATGTATATATATATATACACATATAGATATATGTATATATATATACACATATAGACATATGTATATATATATATAAGCCATGTAGAGATTTTAAAATCTTTTTCACGTAAGGAATATATAATTGTAAAATGAACACTTTGAATTTACTTTCAGCTATGCATTTGATATTCTCCATTGAAATTCTAAATGTGTTTGGATTCATCTTCCAGTTGGTGAAAGTATTTCATTATTTCCCTGGTGGGTCATAACCCATCAGTAAGCTGAGAACGTTGCCTTTAGGCTATGGTAACAGGATAAAATAAGGATATGTCTAGAAATTTTTTCTGGAGAATGGCAATCTAAAAAATGAACTAAGGTAGAAATGAATGTTGAAAATAATGAATCACTATCTCAAAATATTCATTATATTAAGACATAAACTTTAATTATGTTACTAAGTGTATTTCATAAAGATTTTTTGAACTACAAAACTTTTGTATTCTGAAACATTTTGATACATTATGAGTCACGACCTTTGGATCTGGATAACACTTCTCATAGATATTCTGGAAAGAAAATATGGAGCTAAACTTTATTGTATACATTAGTCAATGAATTTAGAATAGAAAAAATAGTAAAAAATAAATACAAAAATAGTATGTTGCTCATCAATTTGTATATTTCGAAGATTATACAGAGTTCTAGAGGAAGAAAAACATGTTTTGGCATCCTTAGATTACATACCCACTTTAGTGTAGCTGCAAATATTCTTATTGCTTGAATTACCTTTTTTTTTTTTCAGTGTTTGTTAGCATTTATATTAAAAACAGCTTACAGAGTTTTGGTAGAAAAAGAATTCCCCCTCTCTTTTTTTTTTTTTATAACATCTTCCAGAGCAATGTATATATTTAATGCCTGCACACATTAAGGACTGTGTGTCGTTAGGCTCACTTGGCATATGTGCAGTGACCTGAATGAACTGTAAACCGGCAGTTTGCTCCTGAAGGCCAGTTGTCACGGCCTGCTGACTTGGCGGTTAGCCACTGGAATCAAAGGAGAGGAAGAGGTGACGACTGGTGGTTTGCATATGTACACGACATCTGAGTCAGGTGTTTCTTAATCACATCTTTAGTGGTAATTATTAGGTCAAATTGTATTTGACAAGCAGCTCTAAAATTTCATTCAGTTATCTGGGGCCTGGAAAAGACAATTAGCTCACTTTACTCAACAGAGAGGTACGAAAGCTAAAATGCAGAGCTCATTAACATAGCCGTTTTGAGGATCTTTCCTTATTTTAAGTAAGACTCTGAGAGTTGATGGTTCTCTGAGTATAATGTTACTTCTGCGTTAGCTAAAATTACTATTCAAAGAGCGTCATTAAGTAGAATTATGGGCAAAAATGAAAAGCATTATAGGGAGTTTTTATAAATGGCTTTAGAGATTCTAAAGTAAGAAAACATACCTAAATATGTCACTATTCTACATTTAGCTTTAATATTTCTATAATGGGAGTTGAACAGTACAAAAACACAGGCATGATTTAAGTCATTTTTAGTATTTTATACACAGCATTCAACACGGCACCTATCAGTACAGAGATTAATTTACAATCTTACTCAACTTCATAAGAAAGTAATGCCAAGAAAAGTAAAAAATAAGAAAAATGTTGTTGGCATTTTTATTTTGGTAAAGTAGCCAAAATATCCTTAAACTGTTAAAACAGCAGAGTGGCCTTTAAAAGGCATTTTTTTTTCTGTATTTATTACAAATTCTTTTTCTGTTCCTAAAATACATTATGTTTCTCATAAACCATTTTTACTGTTTATAATACAAAAATAATGATTTGGAATCATAGTCCAATTATATGTACTGGCATCACTTTGCCAACTTTTGCCAACAACACAGTGTCGCTACGGTGTGGTCATTTTCAGCATGAGAGGTGATGAATGACCAGGAACTCATTTATCTAAAGCAAACAAGTGGTGTGCTGAGCTGTTTTCTGACTGAGTCAGAATTACAAGATAACATGTCTGAAATAGTTCAAAAATGTAGTGCTAACACACCGTATTAGGAAGTAAAGATAGAATACCTAAAGCCCAAGATATTTGGGGGAGTTACACATGATATACTATACCATGTAACTAAAATAAGCATTAGAACATAAAAACAGTCTGTGGTCATACTACCCTGAATACGTCCGATCTCATCAGAACATAAAACCATATTTTAACATTTTCATTGAAAACACTTAAGGTACTTAAAATTTTCATTACATTCTGCTAGGTAGGTGAAAAGAATTACGATTACTTATTTTTTAAAGCTGACTCAATAAGTTGATTATATTGAAAAGATGGCAGTCATGGGTACCATCTTTATAAGGGAGAAGATGTGCTTTTTTCACATTTTTAATCAATGATGCATTTTAAAGTACTCAGCAATAACGTTTTAAGTCATCACAAGGTAAAGTGTTCATTTCTTTCTTTTCTTTTTTTTCATGGCTTGTCTATGTAAAACAAGCTGAAGGATGTTCTTTTCATTGCTAATTTTGATATTTATTACTGATATCTTTGGCAATATATATTTTACTAGTGGTAGGTGAAATTGTAAAGACCATTAAATAATAATTCTTGCTTTTCATGTTGCCTGTAATCTGTTGATATAAACATAAACAGGAATTCTTAAAGTCATATGCATCTCTCAATATTACCAGAAGCAAATGGATTTCTCTGTTAAATCCTTCTAAGTGGAAAGCAACAAGGCATTGTCTCCAGTGGTGCTCTACCCAAGCATGAGAAACAAATACCCCCTTTATGAATGTCTACTATGGGCCTAAAACCTTATATTAAAATGGTACTATGGCTCTTTTAAAACACACCAAAGCAAGATAGTTAGGAGTACAAAATCAGGAGAAATAGGGCTGATTTCACATCCATTTACTAACTGAGTGACCTTTAGAATTTTACCTAAAATTTCTTAATTTCCTTACACAAACAATTAGAGATCCTAGTAGCATCTACTCCTTAGAATTGTTATAAGAATTAAATGAGTTAATACATATGAAATGCTTAAAAGACTGCTTTTATTATATGGTCATGCTAGTCCTTCCATTAACTAATTATTGAGTACCTATCATTTGTTAATAATAATTGATTGTATTCTACTATTCATGTGTGATGCTCCAGGAAACAGAAGTACAGAAACTTCCAGGGTGAAAATAAAATAAAACATTTGCATGTAATTAGTTTGAATGAAAAAAAAAAGTAACCATTAAAATAAAATTCTGAATTAATTGCCATTTTGGTCCCTTTTATATTTATTTCCAATTTTCTCAATGTGTGCAGTTAAAGGAATGAGCATCCTTTCAATAACACTTGTACATACATTATTATTTCTCCCACTATATCCTACCTGCCATTCTATGTCACTTCTTATTAGCATAGTCATTTCCATGTCAACTACTGTCTATGCCTAGATTCCAGATTGTGTTCCTAAAAAAAGATGCAGGCTCATTCTAGTAAAGGCATTTTTTAAATATAGAGAAAAAATATGATTTTTCTAAGAATATCAGATCCAAATATGCACATGCAGAATTGTACCAGAGTTTTCAAGTATCATTCATCAACACTTTTATATAGGGCTGACCCGTGGCTCACCTGGGAGAGTGTGGTGCTGATAGCACCAAGTCAAGTGTTAAGATCCCCTTACTGGTGAACTTTCAAAAAAAAAAAAACCAAAAAACACACTTTTATATAAATCTTCCCACTGAATATCACATTTTATATAGGGCTGACCCGTGGCTCACCTGGGAGAGTGTGGTGCTGATAGCACCAAGTCAAGGGTTAAGATCCCCTTACTGGTGAACTTTCAAAAAAAAAAACCAAAAAACACACTTTTATATAAATCTTCCCACTGAATATCACATGGCCATCATTCTATTATCTTTATAAAACATAATGAGTGACAGGGAGCACAGTGAAATTGGAGAGCAAATAAAGGTGGAGACACCATACAGGGTAAAAGGATTGTGATCTACCCATGGCTAGCAGTTAACATACTGATTTAGAAATTAATCGAACAGGGTGACTACCTGCCGCACGTTTATTTACTATCACCATCATGAACCGTAATTAATCACACTCTGTACTAGCAGTAAGAGAGTCTGTTTCCCACAATGCAGTGCACAGTTATTTGCCTCTCTCTTACTTGGTGTTTCTGCAATCCTATTGTGATTTTGTTTCCAGAAAGACTTCTGTCCCTGCTGTTTGGGGAAATGTATCTATAATGTCTTGATCCAAGAATTTCATATTCAACAGATGGTATTCTTGGCTCTGTATTCACTGTGGTTTCTCCGAGCAGAGCTGAGTGCTTAATATTGCTTGTTCTCTGCCAATCATCTCTTAGTCTACAAGTGAATTTTGATCAAAAATGTATTATTCCTTGTGCTTTTGTTCTGACCCTTTTGGAATTCTGATCTTTATCTAGCATGAACTGTGAAGATACCAAGTATGTTATTGTATTGTCCTGTGTTAAAAGAGATGCCCAAGACTATATATTTACACGTACAGATGCATATAAAATATTTCTATATATGCAGAGACAGAAACACATACATATGAATATTCTAATGGAAATTGATTCTTTCTGAAAGTAGAATTCTCTCTATACTATTTTTTTCTGTGCAAACTATATAGTATACATCTGTCCTCAAGGTATATGTGAAAAAATCGTATCCTAAGGAATCCACAAAAATAAATACTAGAACTAATAAGTGAGTTTAAAGACATTTCAGGATATAAGATCAACATACAAAAATCAATTGTAGGGGCCGGCCCGGTGGCGCACTGGATAGTGCGCCGCTTGGGAAGCTCAGCGGCGCTCCCGCCTGAGGGTTCGGATCCCACATACAGACCGGTTCCCGCTCACTGGCTGAGTGAGGCGCGGGAGCAACACCGAGGGTTGCAATCCCGTTGCCGGTCCCCGGTCCGGTACGGGGGCAACACTGAGGGTTGCGATCCGATGCCGGACACGGAAAAAAGACAAAAGACAAAAAAAAAAAAATATTTCTATATATGCAGAGACAGAAACACATATATATGAATATTCTAATGGAAATTGATTCTTTCTGAAAGTAGAATTCTCTCTATACTATTTTTTTCTGTGCACACTATATAGTATACATCTGTCCTCAAATCTTGTAAAATAAAACAAAATACTTATTATGCATGATAATGTATTTAGGATTAAACATCATTTTTTAGTCTGCATATCCCCGTGTGTATAGATAATATGTATATAAGATGAGATGAGGCAATGGTGTGCTTGTGTGCAGAGACACACGTACATACACACTGCATGCAAAAACAGACTTCTTAAAAATACCTGTGGGAGATCATCATCTGGAAAGCCTTTTGAAATGCTATAGGTCAAGGATTAGGCTTTTTGCAGCAATTTTAATTTCTTTACTTAAAACCCATAAAAGCAACTTTCCTCTGCTTTCTTTCTACACAGGTCTAGACATCAAAAAGACAAATGGAGGGAGAAAGTGGTAGAAACTGTATAAGCTTCACATAAAGCAGGAACTCAAATCTCATTCATTATTCTGCTTCACCTACCAAGCCTCCACAAGGCTACAATGAAAAGATTCTGTTTTTCCAAACAAAGCAAAACCAGGAGTGAACTGGATTAACTGATTCCAAGCCTTCAGTTTCCTGATGCTTTCCTAGCTGGCAAAATCCACTATTTTTCTTTTTCAACTTAACTTTGTTATTTCCTGGCATTCTTTAAAGAGTGTCTTCCTGTTAGGCACTAAACCTGCCATCAACAGATTTGACATGGTCATTTGTAGACAAAAGCCTGGGATTTCCTGGTGAGGAAGAAAAGATGAAAAAAGAAAAAAAGAATCTGATGTGTAGGATGTCGATATATTTTTGGCCTTATGATCAGTTTTAGCAGTTGCTAAGTCAAGATGCTAGTTTAACACTTGTTAATCGCCAAATTAGGAAAGTTGATGAAAACAACCTACACTTGTATTCAGCTACAATTTTAACTTCTCTACAATAAAGTTCAATAGCCATACTTTTAACTAATTTCACATCTCAGTCCATTAATGAAGGAAAATTAAATTCCTGTTCCTATAAATGAACTTATCACATACTTTCCAACCTTTAAATATTTCCCTGCAATCTGTCCGTATATTCATTATTGGCAATCAAATTCAGCTCTCCTTTCCAGTTAGTATTTTATATGCCCATAATATAGTCAGCTCAGCTTCATTCTAGATATCGTCATATCAGAAAGTGTGGTGGTATTACTTAATAACCTGCATTGCAAGTGTACACAAATCTCTATGTGTAATTCCTGGATAACATGTGCTCTTCAACTATAATCAATATAACAAATAGGCTAAATGGCAAAAGTGTTGGCCCAAAACACATAATATTCAACAAATAATTATAAATTTTTCACATTTACTATTACTTAATTTCCACTTGCAATTTTTGAAGAAAAAATATTTGTGATGTTAGGCATTTCCTATTCATTATTTCAGCATCACTGAATGGGCTGGAGAGGAATGTGTTACAATAAAAAAAATGCTGCAATAATTCTATTACTTAATAAATTAAAGGTAGTCACACTTTGACACATCTGACTTTTCTGGTGAGGTCAAGAGGTTGGAGATTCTGTCTCTCCCTACTCCACCACTGAGAAATGAGCATATTGAAGACAGGTTGGAGAGCTCTTAGAGACACTGCAGTCTTTTTCCTTAATCCTGCTGGAACATTTACAACATCACGGGATGTCTCCTTTGAATGTCAAGATTAAGAAGTAATTCTTTAAAATTTGGCTCAGACACAAACAAAAGTGAAGTTAGATTTTTCACTTTTTAAGAGTATAGCAAAGAAGATGCTCTATATTATTCGTATGTCTCAAGGAAGAAATGATTTTGAAAACAAATCATTAAGGTGTTATGACAATGACACCTTAAAATGAACATGATTAAAAAAATCCCTTTCTTAAAATTGGTAATCAAGCTACAGTTCCTACCTGTTTATAAAAAAGACATCACAAGATTAAGAGTGATTTCTCAATACCAGGAATGTATCCTGATTATAATGTTTTATTGAAAACTAAAATAAAATCAATAATGTCAAGATTCATCCTGACATTTTTGCTTTTTTAAAGGTTTTTCTCATCAGTATCCCCAACTGTCCAGACACTCAAACTTTTAGCTCAGTTTACTTTCATCTAAAAAATTAGTAAATATCTGAATTATATTAAGTATGGTTGCCCAAATTTTTATGTAACCATATTTCATTTTATATAATTCAGAATACAGTTGGTCCCTTGTGTCCATGTGTTGCACACCCACGAATCCAACCAACTGTGAATTGAAAATATTTTTAAAAAATGCAAAATAACAATACAACAATAAAAATAATACAAATAAAAATGTAGTAAAATAACTATTTACATAGCATTTATACTGTATTATGTATTATAATTAATTTAGAGATAATTTAAAGTATAGGGGAGGATGTGTGTAGGTTATGTGTGTAGGTTATCTCTCATGTTATATCAGAGACTTAAGCAAGCAACTGCAGATTTTGGTATGTGGGGGGGTGTCCAAGAACCAAACCCCTGGTGAATACCAATGAACGACTGTAAAATCTATATTATACTGTTAGGGAAAAACATAAATATAACCTACAATCTTTCATATGTATGTTTAGTGTATGAGTCTCACCTTATGCTATTACACGGCTGTTAGAACCTTATGAATTTTGACTATGTTGATTTGTTAGCACAGGAAATTTGTTGTGAGGTTATACAATGCTTGGAATTAATATGGACTCATTTAGAACTTGTATCTGTAGTCTGGGACTTTCAAAGGCAGTTTGGTAAATTTTACATAATTCTGTGTTTGTTTCCCCAGCTTTTATAAATTAATGTTTGATTAGAAATAAAACAAAAGCAAAAAATAAAAGATCTTCTTTTAAAAGTTTGTTTTATATTTAAGAGTTTTCTTACAAGACTATCTGATTATTCTGACTTTTTTTTTTTTAAATAAGTTGGAAAATCGGAAAATGGACCTGGAGAATGTTCTAGAGGTAAGCTCACATAATCTCAGCTATCTTGGCCAAAAATCATATAATATAACCTAAAATACTAATGTAGCAATATTGAAAGAGACAAAAGTATGAGTCATTGTAGACATGTATCATTGGAAATTTTGGCAAAGATATAAGCAAAAGAAATTTAAGGGCTATATTTTAAAAAATGTTATATAATGCTTCCACATTTATCACCTTTCCACTTATAAGATGACATATAAGAATGATCAAAATGTATATATAATATGTGGCTATTCATAATCAATTGGGTGGAAAAACTAAGAAACATAAAATATGGTCAACTTTAGAAATAAATGTTTAATAGATTAGCTGCCTTGATATTTCCTTGATTAGGGTTTATATAATCTTATCCAGAATGCTAAACATTAGAAAGTCTGCTTACTATTTAGAAAATTCAGATATTTTAATCAAACTAATTGTATGCAAACTACTACTAAAAATCAAATTGATTAATTAAGGCTGGACTAAGAAATGAATATTCTAGTTAAATACAACTTTCTAAATAAGGTAAAGAATATCTATTGATTTGTGGAGAAAAAAGGCAAAATCAAGTGACAGTTTTACAGCTCAAACATTTTATCAGCATCTTTTAAAGTAGTAGAGGAGCCTTTATCCAGCTGATTTTGAATGTTTCAGACTGATTCAGGATTTAAGGAAGGCATAATGAAGGATTCAGTAGCTAAGTAAACAAGTTGAAGGGTCCTGTTTTTATGCTATTCCAGGGAGGGTTTAGGTGGCAACAGGCAGCCAGAGGGTTGATTTATGTGAAGCAGAAGAGAGAACCTGGTGCTTTTCATCGTTAACTCTTATTATTGCTGTTTTCCTTGTTCTATATTCTTTTCCCTCATCATTTTATATTTCTTTTAAAATTATTCCTTTTTTTCCCATTATGTACCATACTCTCATTTATTTCTCATTTATTTCTAGGTTCACTGCGGGGGGTGGGGGGATGACAGGTAAAAAAGGGGTGAAAATTAGCTTTGTATCTCATGAATATTCTTAATCAAAAAAAAAAAGTCTCACAATGGTGGAGCAGCAAGGTACAAGATACATAAAGCTTAAGTCCCTGACACTATGCAGCTGCATATCTGTCTTGGATTGTATACACTCAGACCATTACATGAGACATAAATAAATTTCTACCTATCTAAAAAAAACACACACACACAAAAAAAACAAATGACACTGTATGAATCCACCCAAATGTGTTGATCTAGACTTCTGATAATGGACACTGGGGCGTTCAGATATTTTAATCAAACTAATTGTATGCAAACTACTACTAAAAATCAAATTGATTAATTAAGGCTGGACTAAGAAATGAATATTCTAGTTAAATACAACTTTCTAAATAAGGTAAAGAATATCTATTGATTTGTGGAGAAAAAAGGCAAAATCAAGTGACAGTTTTACAGCTCAAACATTTTATCAGCATCTTTTAAAGTAGTAGAGGAGCCTTTATCCAGCTGATTTTGAATGTTTCAGACTGATTCAGGATTTAAGGAAGGCATAATGAAGGATTTAGTAGCTAAGTAAACAAGTTGAAGGGTCCTGTTTTTATGCTATTCCAGGGAGGGTTTAGGTGGCAACAGGCAGCCAGGGGGTTGATTTATGTGAAGCAGAAGAGAGAACCTGGTGCTTTTCATCGTTAACTCTTATTATTGCTGTTTTCCTTGTTCTATATTCTTTTCCCTCATCATTTTATATTTCTTTTAAAATTATTCCTTTTTTTCCCATTATGTACCATACTCTCATTTATTTCTAGGTTCACTGTGGGGGATGGAGGGATGACAGGTAAAAAAGGGGTGAAAATTAGCTTTGTATCTCATGAATATTCTTAATCAAAAAAAAAAAAAGTCTCGCAATGGTGGAGCAGCAAGGTACAAGATACATAAAGCTTAAGTCCCTGACACTATGCAGCTGCAGATCTGTCTTGGATTGTATACACTCAGACCATTACATGAGACATAAATAAATTTCTACCTATCTAAAAAAAACACACACACACAACAGGGTGGCACAGACCCTTACTATTATAACCTACCATTGGAAGCTTGTTAGACAGAAGTGAAAACAGCAATAGGCCTGCTCTTTCCTCTGTATGGTCCATATTTAATTCTTGGGAAACATTTATGTCTCCTTTAACCTAACAAACTCTAGAATGCAGGGTGATCCTAAATGAGACACCTCATTTTAATTCCTCTTTCAAAACAGCTTGTCAGTTCTCATTTTTGTTTCCTAGATTTTTGTACAGGAACCAGTTCAGGGTGGCACAGACCCTTACTATTATAACCTACCATTGGAAGCTTGTTAGACAGAAGTGAAGACAGCAATAGGCCTGCTCTTTCCTCTGTATGGTCCATATTTAATTCTTGGGAAACATTTATGTCTCCTTTAACCTAACAAATTCTAGAATGCAGGGTGATCCTAAATGAGCCACCTCATTTTAATTCCTCTTTCAAAACAGCTTGTCAGTTCTCATTTTTGTTTCCTAGATTTTTGTACAGGAACCGGTCAGTGGACCATGTCCCTTATAAAATTGAGGGCCATATATCAAATTCTCCAAGTGGTGACACGGAAAGCTTTCTTTTCAGGCTTTTTGGCATATAGAATGTGTTCTCCTTATCAATTCCATTGTAAAGTGTGGGTGAGATGCATATACGTTATCAGCTCTCATCAACCCAAACTCTTAACAAGTCTCTACCATCCCATAATTCCTTTTCCACCCTTTTTTATAAACTTGAAGTGGGGAGGGATACTAATCATTTTCAACATTTCCTTTGAAAATTTGCAATTGATCTGTCTACAACTCTTTTTAGTATTTGTATCTGTTGTCTTTATAACTCATTCTAAATTTCTAATTTAACATCCTTTTGCAAAAGACTTGCATATTTTTCATCAGATTTTTGTATATATTTGTATACTGTAGCATCAGATTTACGTTACTGCTTTTTTCCCTTTCTTTTCTTTTCTTTTCCTTTTTTTTTTCACTTTTTTTGCACTGAGAAACTCAAAGATGTACTGGCACAGTGATAATGAGCATTTTTGCCTAGTCTCAAATTTTAAAGGAAGTCTTCCAATGTTTCATCACTAAATATAATATTTCATTAAGATTAAGAAAATTGACTTTTATTCTAAGTGTGCTAAGATTTTGCTTGACATGAATGAGATTTATTTCATCCTCTGTTGATGTGATCATTATTTTTTCCTTCGTTAATGTGGTGCATTACATTAATGGATAATCTGTGTAATAATGTTGCATGCCAGATCTCCCTGTATGTTTTAGATATTCATAAAATAATAGCTATAATAATACTAACTGTGTTGAAATGCTGAAAAAGCTCAATTTGGCTGTTTTCTTTGGCATATGGAGAGTTTGAGAAAACAAGTATAAAATGTAGCTTACTCAGAATTGGTTTGTTTGAATAAATTGTATGGAAACTTTGTAAATTTAAAGATATATATACCAATTTGGACGATAAAACTTCAACACCAGTGATATATTTTAGATAGTACCATTGCTTTACATTAATGTCTTATTTATGTTTTAGGAAAGTGGAATGAAAGAAGTTTCTATCTTTAAGATTTTTCTTTAGAACATTTTTGTATGAAAGAAATACACTTTTAAATGTGTTTCTTTTTTATACAAACAGGCCAATTAAATATGGTGTGAATGAAAATAACCCTCCTGTTAAAGGATGCTACCACATAGGGCTGACATTTTACATATTAACTGTAGAATTTATTACTGCAATTTAATAAATATTAAGAGAGTTGGTAACATAAACTTATTGATGAGTATGGCATAGCTGGTCCCTTAGACATGACTATTTCACAACAGACACAACTCATTTCACTCTATTAGTTATTTTAAAACAGCATGATGTTCAAGCTTCAGATTACATAGGGGAAAGCAAAATAACTCTCTCACTAAAATGAAATGTATATGCCAAATAATATTTGCATGCCATTTACCTTTAAGGATATCTTAGAGATACAGATATTCCTAAGAGTTCAAAACCACTGGGACATTTAAATTTGGTCTTACACCTAAATGAGTTCTGCAAGAACTTGCTGGGATATTTTACATCCCTTTTGACTTAAAGCTGTTTAAACTTTGCTTCTGGGATATATGGAGGTAAACTGAAGATGTTTTCAGAAGAGAAGGTGAGATTGTGAAGTTGATTCAAAAAATAAAGAAAGGGAGGAAGGATTAAGATTTAAAAATTCATTGACAAATCACATTTCTCATTGAATTTAATGTAGTTACAGATGTCACCCACCATGAGACATAATAAGGCCCAGCCCATATCCAGATAGTCAGACACTGACCTTTGCTTGTGCTGTGAAGCATTACTTGAGGAGTAAGAATTGAGCACCTGCTTTGAGATTCTTAGGTTATAATACAGATTTTTGGTTCTCAATCCTGCTGCATATCTAAGTTACCTTTGAATCTTTTAAAAAGTATACATTTCTCAGACATAAAGAATCAGATTCTTCATTTGTGTCATAAATCATTTCTTTAATCTGACAGAAAGATATTAAAGAGGCAGAAACTAAGGCTCCGGGAGACTAACAGACATATTCATTTCCCAAAGTGCAAGCTGACCAGGTAGCAGAACCAGCTCTGTGATCTCACTTATTTTCTCTTTTTATTTACTCTTAATGTCTGGTTGTTTTATCATAGCACATTGCTAATCTGTAAACACTATGTCATTCCTCCAATTAGTATCATACCATGCAAAAGGAGCACTTTCAGGTAAATGAAAAGGTCATATTTCTGATTATAGAACAGAGCCGAGTGAATCAAAATAAGGCAACAAGAACCAAAAACAAACAAACAAACAAACAAACAAAAAACAAAAAAAGCCCAAAACATTTTGAAGGTAACGTATTGTTATAAAGGGATGTACATAATAAATACCGGACTCATTTTAAGTCACATCTGTCTCTGTTTGTAAGAAAGGGTGAGGTCCAGAGAGTCATGTAATTTCTTTTTTGTAGGCCCCCTTTCAAAGCCCTTCTCAGTAGAGCCTTAATAACTACTCTGCAGATGAGGAGGACATGGTTGATTACATGCTAGAGTAGGACTAGAACAAGAAAGGCCACCAACATTTCCTCCTAATTCCTACTAATTTTCCTGGTACAAATGATGAGCAATGTATCAGTGGAAATGAATCTCATATGCAGAGCAATAAGACTAGGTCCCTCCAGTAAATGAAACTTTTAATCAAGGAAAGGAATTTATCTCCTGCATAGTATAGAGAGGACGAAGAGTTACACATTTTTTCTTTCCAGTCACATCCAAATGTAGTTTGTCCTAATCATCATCAACATCAGTTTTGAAAACAATGATCTTCATATGTGATAATGTCATGTCTTCACTCACTCAACCGAACACCTACTGTCCTAGGCCCTCAGAAAACACTCATGAGACATATGGATGAAGTAATCGTTCTCCTATTTCGTAATCTAGTGAGTGTGTGTGGTGGAGAGGGAGGATAGAAGGAGACTGAGAATAAACACATAAGCAGGGAGATAAATGGAATGATTTCAGATGAGGGGTGGCATGAGTGAGTGTGACTGGGATTTGGGGGTTGGAGAGTGCAGTTAACTTAGAGCAGATAATCGGGGTGGTGATATTTGAGCTAGGATCTGACAGACAAAACAGCCATGGGAATTTTGGGGAAGAAGAATGTGGGAAGCAGGAAGAGCAAAGGCAAAGGGCCTGGGGTGTTGAGCTTCGTATGTTTGAGGAATAGTAATAAAGGCTGTTTGGCTGGAATGTAAAGAGACATGGAGAGAATGATAGGAAATAAGGCCAGAAGTATGGGCTGTACAGATACTTGAAATATTTACAAGGCATGGCAAGGAATTTAGGTTTCATTCTCAGAGAGATGGATTGGAGAATTTTAAAGAAAGAATTTAGTACATATGTTGAAAGGGATTATGATTTACATATATTTACCTAAAACAAATACTGTATTTTGTTCTATAAAATTATATATGCATACAGTGAGAAAATCCCTCCATGTAATGATTATATATCCTTGATTAGTATTTAATCTTGATATGAGGTGGGGCAGAGGTCGGAGAAACTACTATTATATGATGTTTGGCATGTGTGCTTTTTTTTGGATTAAGATATTCAGTGGCCTTATGTGGAAACAGTCACAACCTTGTTCTAAAATCTTTCAGTTGGCTATTGAGTGACACATGACTTTCAATGAGTTATCATCCCTTTAGTTTTTCTGTTTTCCTTGCAATTAAGAGGTTTATATTAGACCGAATAAATAATGAGGCAATTGGCTTAACAGTATATCAGATGGATTCTTCAGTTCTTTTTAATGATTGAAACCTTATAAACTCTACGTGGTTAATGATATCAGTATAATTTAGAAGGTATTAGGTATCAGTGGGTGACTAGGCTACAACCTGTTTTGTTTGTCTGTATATACTATAAATCAGTGTTAAAGTTCAAATCCTTTTACTTCTCCACTCGAATCCCCTCAAGGGCTGTAATGCTATGAATTAAAGTCTAATCTCCTAAATACAGCGTTCAAGTTCTCCCACCTTGACAAATTATGCCCTCCTATACTGGCTTGCGTTTACAAATATTTATTTCGCTCCTTTGACTATTCATCTCACATTCTCTTCATCTGCTCTAATATTTGCATATCCTTCAAGATCTAGCCCAAATGTCAGCTTCTCTGCTAATTTTTCCTGATTTTCCCGAGTAGATTCAGTTAGTACATGTGTTTTACTACCTGCAATGGATTTAATGGCCCCCAAAGTCATTGAGCTTAATTCCCATTGTAACTGCTGAGGGTGGGAAGTCCTATTATGGTAATTGAAGGGTGAGGCCTTGAAGAGGTAATTAGATTCTCAGGACCATGCCATAGTGAATGGACAAACAGTGGTGGTCAAGGGTGTGGTTCTGAGGGTTTAAAAGATTACAGATTTACAGGTTTAAAATATTTACAAATTACCCAGTCCCAGGTATTTTGTTATAAGCAACAAAAATGGACTAATACACTCCCATAACACGTGAAAGCTCCACTTGAAGAATTTATTAGATTGTCTTATAATTACTTGTTTTACTTCCATACTCCACAATAAAGAATGATCTCCACCTGGCCAGGCACCATATTTTATTCACTTTTTTCCCCTGGATTTGTTGCTAGTGCTACACTCACCCGTTGAGTTCACTGAGTTTTCATAACGTGTTGTGGGAACTCAGTGAACTCAACGGATGAGTGAAAGAATGGATGAACACATGTCAGCTATCATTAGATCCTTACCTTTGTCACATTCCCATAATGTGATCTGCGTAATGTGACTGAGGTAAAATGACTCTGTGAAATGGCCTCAGATTCCTGGCCTTCATGTCTTAACACATGTGATCATCTATTCTTTCAGTTACCTCTTTCTACCACCAACTCTACCATGTAAATCTGACACTTCTTCCAAAATCTAAAATGGTTATTCCTCCATGAACCTTTTGTTTGCTTCTATTCCAACAGCCTCCCTTCCTCCTCTGTATTCCCTCCCACATTATCATTGCCTTCTTTATTAAAACTTATCTCTTTCTACATTTTATACTAAAGCATAATTACTTGTGCATGAGTCTTCTTGCCTCTACACAATCACAAGGTCTTTAAAAGAGACCATTTATGATTTTCTTTGCATCACTCTCCCACAGCACGATTGCATATCTCAGGGCAATGCAACTACGATGCTCAATAGAATAACTGAAATAATCACACATTTTTCAAAATAGATTTAACATTTTCTTTCTGCTAAGGATGACAAAACCCAAAAAAGTCTTTCACTGAATTGGGCATTTTTACTTGTCCAAAGGATTTCCTATCAGTTTTGCTTTTTCTGAAAGGTGTGATTACGTGCACCCCTATGTGTGTTTTAGATTACTCCAATACTGTCTTCCAAAGAAAATTAAGTTCGTTACATTTCCAAACTTAGAAAAACAAAGATAGTAAAAATGAGTCATAGCTCTGATACTGGTTGGATATTAAAAGCAGTTATTTATATAAGCTAATCTAAAAGTAATAACAACTAAATAAGGTGTTCTCACTTTCTTCTGAATACACAGAGAAACAAATATCTTACTATTGGTTTCTACTCTTAATTACCAGGCCTTAAGTCTGTTCTGGAAATAGTCGCATGGCCAGTGTAATTATGGCTTGTATGAGTCATAGAGGCTGCTCCACTGTTCATCCTATTTATACTTTAGCCCTGGAACAAGTATTCAGAAGCTAAGGAAACAATGACAAAGAACAATGTCAGGTAAAGTTCAATGGACACAGCCTCCTTTCTTATAACTCAAACTCAACCGAAGGATCCCGGCAGACGGCTTAGGGAGACCTCTTGCTTCCCAGAATGTCCTCAATAAGTTAACGAGGGGACAGGCAGGTAGGTCACAGCTTCATTTGAGTTGTGACCTTGCTGGGCTATTATAGGGAATTACATACTACTGAAAAATTCAGCCATAGCAATTTACTCTACGGCAGAATAATGCACTTCGTGAGAGAAGTGTCAGATTATTGAACTCTTTGTGCTGAAATGTGCTTTGTACAAGTGTGTATATATTGGGGCCTATAAACTTAATACAGTTCCTATACATTCTGTCTGCCGTCAGTTTACAAGTTATCTTGCTGTGCGAGAATTTTCGTAGAGCAACAATGTGTTAGCTGAATGTTATATATTTTTTCTATTTTATCTCCTTTTCTTATTAAAGTCTTAATTTTTTAGAGCAGTTTCAGGTTCACAACAAAATTGTGAGGAAGGCACAGAGATGTCCCCTTATACTCCATGCCTTATTATTGGATCTTGCTGGATCAATGGTGCTAAGAACATTATTTAGCTAGTTTGAAAAGTATTCATTGTCAGATGTCTATCTAAATAAATATGGTCATTTTGTTTAAATGAAATAACTCAAAAATTACTCTGTTGAATGAGCATGTGTATTGGTAAATTGATAAATTCTACTACTGGCCAAGTGAACATTTGAGAATACCCAGGGTGGAAATTGATGGCAAATAAAAACAACTCATTCTCACACTTTTTCTAAAAGTCACTTTGTATCAATTCAGCCTTCAATAGAAAGGAAAATTCACGTTAGGCTTGGAATACCTTTACTTTTTTAAATGAAGTGTGACTAATTGAGCCATTCACAGACTGAATATAAGATCGGTTACCTTCTTAGTTAATCTAAATATACCAATAATACAATAAAAGTATTTGGGCTGTGAAAGACTGTTGCACAGTATTTCAATTCTTAAGAGGGTCAAATCTCAGAAATTCAACTTGGAGCTGATCTGTTGAGAGAACTGCCAAATGAAAATGAACTATACTGAGAAAATTTGAGATTATTTTACATATAAATATATACTATGTATATAATTTGTGTGTGTGTGTATACATATATATAGAGAGAAAATACCCACAAAAGCAGCTAATACTCTTCTATGGACAGATATTTAAAATTGTCTTAAGTGTAATGATGACAAAAATATTACAAAACTTATGCCAGATGAACAAATGGTCTAATAAGAAAAATTCCTCATTTTCATTCATAGAAAGGCTTCAGTTTTTAAGGAAACATTGGTATAATTACATCAAACTTTTATTATCATTTGCTGCAAAATCATTATACAAAAATTAAAAGTTTTTCTAAAAAATTCCCATCATTGAAATATAATTTTGAAGAAAATTATTGTAATTATTTTTGCTTTCCTTCAGTATTTGTCATGATACGAAAGGTAATGCACATCTCTTTTCTCTGGTCTTTCACTGCTAATTTCTTGGTTTAAAAAAATCCCTCAAATTATCACTGAGAAAGCCCTAAAGTCCATGAGAAGGAAAAATGTTTTCATGAAGAAATTTGAGGCATGAGGCACCATGGAGACTTGCTTATTTCAGCAAAGTGAATTAATTGGATGAGGTTTTTGAACACTGGATTGGACAGAATTAAGCAAGTTCCTCCCTGGATTGGTGTTTCTGAAAGTCAGAAATGCCTCTTCTGCAACAACTGGTATAGGACTGCTTTATGGTTGCAGTAAGTCCCTTTTTTAAAACCCTTGTTTATTCCTAAAAATAAAGACACAGGAGAGGAAAGAGTGGAGTATTTTAAAAAGTATTTATATTGTTTATCAGTTCAACATTTAGCTCAAACATAACAGTTATTTCAATATATAAATACGCACACACACGCACACACACACATACATACACATACTAAGAAGTTACATGTATTTAACAAAGAGGTCATCTTTTCTTCTACCCCCAACTTTTCTAGGGCAAAGTCAAGAAAGTATATGGAACCATATTTTAAAACAAATGTTATTCTCTGAATTACAGGCCTTAAGTCTGTTCTGGAAATAGTCGCATGGCCAGTGTAATTATGGCTTGTATGAGTCATAGAGGCTGCTCCACTGTTCATCCTATTTATACTTTAGCCCTGGAACAAGTATTCAGAAGCTAAGGAAACAATGACAAAGAACAATGTCAGGTAAAGTTCAATGGACACAGCCTCCTTTCTTATAACTCAAACTCAACCGAAGGATCCCGGCAGACGGCTTAGGGAGACCTCTTGCTTCCCAGAATGTCCTCAATAAGTTAACGAGGGGACAGGCAGGTAGGTCACAGCTTCATTTGAGTTGTGACCTTGCTGGGCTATTATAGGGAATTACATACTACTGAAAAATTCAGCCATAGCAATTTACTCTACGGCAGAATAATGCACTTCGTGAGAGAAGTGTCAGATTATTGAACTCTTTGTGCTGAAATGTGCTTTGTACAAGTGTGTATATATTGGGGCCTATGCTGGGCTATTATAGGGAATTACATACTACTGAAAAATTCAGCCATAGCAATTTACTCTACAGCAGAATAATGCACTTCGTGAGAGAAGTGTCAGATTATTGAACTCTTTGTGCTGAAATGTGCTTTGTACAAGTGTGTATATATTGGGGCCTGTAAACTTAATACAGTTCCTATACATTCTGTCTGCCGTCAGTTTACAAGTTATCTTGCTGTGCGAGAATTTTCGTAGAGCAACAATGTGTTAGCTGAATGTTATATATTTTTTCTATTTTATCTCCTTTTCTTATTAAAGTCTTAATTTTTTAGAGCAGTTTCAGGTTCACAACAAAATTGTGAGGAAGGCACAGAGATGTCCCCTTATACTCCATGCCCGCACACATATATTTGTATAGCCTCCCCCATCATCTGCCCTCTCTTGAGTTAATAGAGTCAAAGGAAAAAAAGGAGACCAAAATTATGAGAATCATAATTTCAAAAGTATAAAAATATTTTAAAAGTCTCGTTCACCTATAAGACAAAGCTAGCAATATGTTTGGAAGGTCTTTTTTCCATTGTCTGTAAATAAGTAAGTGTGTGTGGACTGCATTAAATTGTAAGCTCATGGATAGAAGGGACTATATATATTAAAACTGTCCTGAAGGAGAAGATAGCAAATACTGAGAGCATCTTTTGGTATGAGTGAGATCGTTAAGCTTAAAATATTCTTTCTTACAGAATGGGAAGTATTTTTGCTGTTCTCATTGTTTCACTGTATGTATAATTTATTTCTAGCAACTTAATATCTCTTGCGGTTGATAATCTTCTATTATATCTAAAAATGAACTTATCATGATTTCCCACAGCTCTTAAAAAGATGTTTGTTCTGTTAAATTTCTTTAAGGAGGTGCTGTATGCTCATAAATGAATGAATGGAAACTTAGCAAGAATAATTTCACTCCTAACTCATTTCATCTATTTTTATTTATTCCTGGTCTCTTGATAACATTTCATTTTGCCACGTGGCTACTATTTATGTCTCTTTTTTTGCGTGTCCCTCCTGCTAATACTTTCTGATATTGTACTAAGTACTATAATGCATGCAGCAGCCATGGTGATACAAAGAATACTATCCTTACTTTTCAGAGAAAGAAACAAGTCTCAAAAGTCTCAGAAGTTCTGTCTTACAAGGCAGGTAAACAGCAAAACCCAGACTAAAATAATGATCCTTCTAATTCTAATAGGCATATTGCATCTCAGTGATGAAATTTCTCAGACTTCAAGAGTCATATCCATTTTGAACTGAAATGCACCTTAGAGATCAAGGGAATGGGGTTTTTCAAACCTGTGCATCCAAAACACCATGTATTTAGTAAAAAACACAGTTTTGGGGGTGCTGGCCCTGAATTCAGATTCTCCAGACTGGGGTGGACCTAATATATTTATATTTTTAATATGCTTCACAGCTAAATCTCATGTACGGTAGATTTGGAAAGTACAGATCTCCTCCAAGTCTGTTTTGCAGACCAGACAACTGAAATTTGCATTTGTGACAATGATAGGAATAAAGCTAAATCCTTCTACTGCTCATATCAGTCCCTTTTCTACTCTATCATGATCAGCAACTAATTCCTGCATATGTCAACTCTCCCTGGGGATGGCATAATTATTATTTTATTTATCTTGTATTGCTTTTACACATTTTTTCTTTAGGAAATTACAAATAAAATAATTGGATTTATGGGAAAGACTAGCTTGAAATGTTCATAAAACATTGTGCTTTGTCTACTATTTTATTTCATTTTTTGCTAAAGGAAATAGAGGGAGCAATTGTACCAATATGAAATATTTAATACCACAGATGGTACCTCCATATGGGAAAGCATATTTGGGTTGTTAAGTATAGTGTCAATGGCCTGACCAGAACACATTAAGCACCATTTAAAATAAAATTTCATGTCAAAGCACCTTGAAAGAGCAATACTAAAGAGAAATTCCAAAGGGGGAAGTGCACAGAACAGGTTAATAGAGTCCATTAGGTGTCTGAGACATTGTAACATTATGTGAATGTGGCTTTGGTCAATGAGAATGGCTAATAATGATACATGAACTAATTTCCCACTTGAATTCTCACTTTGTTTATAATCCTATTTTAAATAAAAAAGGCTATGAATAATAAAGAGAAAAATAAAAAGACTGAATTTTGTGAATGCTTCTTAGTGTTTGGGCACACACAAAAAAGCCAGCTCTAAGTATTTTTTTGAATGGGGGTGGCTTATGAGTACATTTATTTATATATAATGTCATTAATATTACATTATAAGGCTCATATTAGATAATATTCAAGCTGTATTAGTTCTAAGCTCTTCATTTAACATGGAAGAAACAAAGCTGTTCCTTCTAATTATTTGCAAATATTATCTCAAATTCGATAGTGAATCTTAAGAAAAAATAGCCTTATCTTCTAATGCATTATCAGTGCCATGGAGCCTCAAGGGAGCCTTGGTTGAATTCGAGGTCCGATGAATATTTGTTGAATGAATGATGTGGCTGATGTGGAACAGGATGGTCGTCATTGGTTAGTGTGATTTTTCTGAGTACTCAAGGAGCACACATGAGAAACTGGCTTTCAAGGACACTTAAGGAAAAATGTGGTACTACTAATGAGGCCTAAGACCTAGTTAACCATTATCATGTATCTCTCAGTTATACTTCTATCAACAGTGGAACTCAGTTTTATACAGACTAATTGTATCACATAATTAAAAGTTTCTTGATATAAAGTAAAATTTTTCCTGGTTCCAACAGATTCCAGACACTAGGAGATTTCTGCTAATATTGTGATGAAGCTAGTGGATAATAATGCCTGTCAACTCTACCTGGATAGATCACTTTTCAATTTCCTAAGAGAGAAAAAGCTGAAAAAACAAAATCACAGAAGATAAGGTGAACTGCTGTAGTCACAGTGGCACATTCGAGACTTAACTACACAATACGTGCCAACTCATTTCATAATCATTTGTTAAATTTCTATTATGTGCATGATTTTTGTCTCTAACGCTGCTCATTTTTTAAAGTTCCAACCAATAGGCTGCATGTTAGTTTCCTCTTTCTTTGCTGACTACATGCTTTGTAATTGGAGAAGCAATAATTTTACCCTGAATGTGATCTCTTAGCAACAGGTAAGTGAGGGAAAAGAAAGTTGAAAATTGCCACCCTTACTCCAAACTACAAAGTGAAGACAATTTTCAGTAAAGTCCATTTAATTTAAAATCTCTTTTCTGCCTCTCAGACAGCCTTACCACTAAGCACGGCTATTACAGTGCCGCTCATTCCGCCTCACAGAATTGCTCTCCTGGATGTTAGGATGACTCGGAGCTAAGTACACTAGACTAAAGCTGCCACACGGATCTTCTATTTATTGCCCATAGGCAGGCGAAAGGATAAGAATAAGTCAAATTTCTGGTGCTCTTGCATTGACAGAGGAAAATAATAACACAGCAGATTTACATAGCATCTCTCAGAGGGGCGTCTTAGTTCCTCACAAAAGCACCACTGGGGTGATGAGATACATATTTACTACATTTGCTACATATTTCACAAGCAAAAGTCCAAATTAAAAATCTTTAACTGCCCTACTGAAAAATCAAAGTGTGCAAACTTGAGAACTGTAATCAAAATTTGTCTTAATTAATGACAATGTAAGTTGTTCACAATACACTAGATGAAAGAAGCTACGAAATAATATGGGAATTAAATTCCAATTCTGCAAAAGTTTCATGTGTCTGTGTGTATATATTTTGTGTGTGTCTGTCTGTGTGTGTGTGTTATGAACTGAATTGTGTTCCCCCACAAAAATATGATGGAGTCCAAATCCCACGTACCTCGGAGTGCGATGTTATTGAAACGGGTCTTTACAGATGGAATTAATTAAATTAAGATGGAGTCATACTAGAGGAAGGTGGGTCTTTGATCCAATATAACTGGTGACCTTATAGTAAGAGAGGAGACAATGTGACGACAGCCACACAGGGTGAAGGCCATGTGAGGCAGAGGCAGAGATTAGAGTAATGCAGCTTCAATCCAAGGGACAGCAAGGATTGCTGCCACCAAAAGAAGCAAAGAAGAGGCCAAGAAAAATTCTACTTAGAAGCTTGGAGGTATCATGGCCTTGCCGACCACCTGATTTTGGAATTGTGAAATAATACATCTCTGTTATTTTAAGTCACCCAGTTTGTTGTATTTTATTACAACAGCCACTGGAAACTAATGCAATTTGTATACATATACCAGGACTCCCTGCCCTGAACACATAGCACCTTCTCCACTCATGCACATAAAGCAGAGTGACAACACACGGACTCATGCAAACATTGTAGAAGTTCTATCTCTGGGTGATAGAAGTAAAGGTGACTATTTTTTTTTGGATGCTGATTTCAAATTTTTTAGATTAAACACATAACTCTATCATAATAAAATAATAGAAAACAATAAATAAAAGAAATGATCTAATGGTTAGAAAATAGAAGTAAAGGTGACTATTTTTTTTTGGATGCTGATTTCAAATTTTTTAGATTAAACACACTCTATCATAATAAAATAATAGAAAACAATAAATAAAAGAAATGATCTAATGGTTAGAAACAAAATTTAACCTGATTTTTTTCTACTGGTAACCTAAATTTTTGTAACTAATGTTCTAATTTTTCATTTTGAAAACAGTACTGATAATTACTTATTATGTGACCCAAAACATAATGTCAGTTCTTTTTACCTGCTTTTTGATATTTAATGTACAGTAATGGTCATATAAAAAAAATTTAAATCTTCTTAACCTTTCAACATATTTTTATATGACTGTATAGATGTCAGTTCTTTTTACCTGCTTTTTGATATTTAATGTACAGTAATGGTCATATAAAAAAAACATTTAAATCTTCTTAATCTTTCAACATATTTTTATATGACTGTATAGCAGTACATCACACTTAAAAAGTAGCACATACTTTTCAGTTATAACTAAGTTGAATCTCTTCTCCAATTACTATCAGCTATTTGATTTTGCAAATTTCAAAGCCTTCTCAGCCTCAGTTTTTTCATCTATAAAATGGGGAGATTTATAAAAACCTACTCTCATTGAGATGTTGTAATACATGAAAGATATAACAGGAAAATTGCTCAGCTCAGGGTCTAGCACATACCTGCTCATTCAATATTAAAGATCATTGTACTCTACAGAGTGGAGCAGATAATTTAAATAATAAACATATTAATTTGAATATTGGTTCCCTTATCATAAAGGAGATAAAATCATTCTTTAAAATCAATTATCCCTTGCTTTGAATGTCTACATTGCTACTTAATAAGTGAATCCTCTTTTACAAGTTAACCTGAGAATCAGTCTTCTCAACTGTGAAATGGAGAAAAATAATATATATTCCATTTGGATTGTTTTGGGATAATAATAGTTACAGTAATAACAACTATTATTTACTGAATCCTGATGATGTGTCAAGTCGTGAATTAAGCATTCCACACATTGTACATATTTACTCTTTACAAAATTTTTGTGAATTATTTTGAAGATTCATTCTCTAGGAATTATGGGATAACCACACACAGGAAAACTAGTTGGCATTAGAAACAAGACATATTGTGTACTTGCACATATTAAAGTTATACAGTCTTCTGAATATCTGAATAAGCTTTCTGAAGATAAGGATATACATATATTGTCTCTACCATTATAGCAATCCACATGGTACTCAACTTTGATACATGCTTTGTATAAATAAATACATAAATGAGTGAGTGAATTAATGAATGAATAATATATCATCTGGTGATATCCGAATGCTCAGTTACGCTTAAAATTTGTAAGCTTAACAAGTTCTTTCTTTTTAAAACTTCATTTTAATCTTGTTCTCTCAAAATCTTCTCAGACACCCATTAAGTTCTCAGACACCATTAATGTGTCTTTATTCCCTCAAAATCTTCTTAAATACCCATTAATCCAGTAAGGGTTAATTCAGCTAATATGTTATATTACACGCATATGTTAATTACACACACATACAATCTTTCTATATATGGATATTTTTCTGCATGCAGCATATTATACGCATTATACGTATCCTCAAAATTATGGTAAAACAACAAAAAAACTTGGTTATTTTTTCAATAATTTCAAAGCTACATAAACATGAAGTTTTTATTTTGCTTAAAGCCTTCAAAGTTACTCTTCATACCAAACAAAAGTGCACATGAAAAATCAAGTTTCATGGCACATATACACAGAAACATAAAATTATATTTTTGATGGCCCTGTGGCATTTTGACAAAATGGCCCTGAAAAGAATATTAAAAAAACTACGAAAAGAGGATCATGAATGCAGAAGGAAATGGTTTTTATTGATTTTCATTGGCAGTACAGTTCATAACACAGGGACTAAATTTATGAAATCAGTTGTTGACTTGGCACGGAGAGGCAAGCACCTCAAGAACTCAGAAGGTTTGGCTCTAATATCCTACTGGTTATTAATTTCTGAGTTTCAGGCCAGTTTCTGATATCCAAATGATAAGGAGTAGGACAAAATAAAGGAAATTAGATATTTTAAATGAACAAGAAAACTATTATTTTTGGAAACGTCCTTTACTAAGATCTTAGAATCTATATTGGTTTTTTTAATGTACAATTTGATTTCTTTTCTACACAGTGCTACTTGTTACTATAATAAAAATTTGACTTGGAAACACAGAGATAGAATCCAATATCCTTAGTGCATTCAGATTTATCCGATTGTTCTAGGGTGCACTTTTAAAAAAATGTTGGAAATTACACAGTTATAATAGATGGTTATCAGACCGTCAATGGTTTTTGGCTTTCTGATAACTTAACAGAAGCCAAATTTTAGATACCATCTTTAATATAACAAGTAAGTATAACATACAAACTACCTGAGCATCTGAAATAATTTGTAAGGATTGTTTCTCTGGATATTAAACAGTTGCAGAATCCACTGTTACTCTCCCTTGTGTACGGTTCTATTTCCATTTGCTTTCTGACACATTATTAAATGCAATCATAAAGTAGAGTGTTTCCTGGAGCAGAAGAGAAGCAGAGGGAAATTATGTTACTCAGAATATCCTAAATTCAATAAACAAAGTCTCTGTGTATATGCACAACCAATTTAACCATGTTGACTCAATTGGTCAATCAATTCTGATTTAAAGCAAAGGTCAGCTCAGTCAAACCAGCAATCAATTGAAAGAAAATCATTAAAAATTTCACTTTCAGTCTGCATGCTTTGAATATAACAGGAGATAAAATTATTCCTGAAAATAAGAAAATAAAATCTCTAATTATGTATTAACACTAAGCTTAAGATTATTGAGTTTTAAGTCTGTTAAAATACTCATTTTACTGTTTTTTTGCCTTAGGTTATTTTTTTTTTTTTAGTGAAAAAGATGGAAATTAATTGAAGTGCATGGAAACATTTATGTCTTCTGACAAAGTACAGATAAATTTTATAATGAAAAAAATAAATAGGATTTTATATTTTCTAATAAGTTTAGTCTCAGGGACAAAAGGCAAAATCTGTTAGAAAAAAAAATGATTGACTCTCTTGAAGAAAATTAAAACTATAATCTTTGGATTTTATATCATCATATCACTATCAAAACACCATATGCATTATGTAATTTAAAAATAAAACAAACAAACAAAAATGACACTATTGGGAGACAAACCTAATGTGCCAGTTATCATTAGGTAGCTTCTGCTAAAATAGATATAAAAATAAAATCAGAAATAATTAATTCAGAGAACACCACGAATGATAAAAAGCACAGACTTGTAAGGAAAATGCTGAAATTGAAATTTAAAACTTTCTTGTAAACTATGCATATTCTAGAATTTCATGTGCCATAGAAACCTACATGAAAACAAATGGAAGTCAGTAAATAGAGCACAGACATGCTCTTTTGGAAAGCTTGTATTATAAAATTGTTAAAACCTGGGCTCAGAGAGCTCTGGATAGAAACCAAGAATCCTCCTTATAACTAGCATAAAGGTGAACAAATAAGTTACATAATAGCCTAACTCTTGTTTTCTTGAGAATACTAAAAGCTTTCCTTAAATTTGTAATGAGATTTAACCAAAATAATGTTTGTCATGTGCTCACTACAGAGAACGTTGAAAACCAGCATTCAATAACTGATAGTTATTATGATTGATGCGTTACGTAAGTTAACTAAATCAACAATTTCACCCACATGGCAGAGGGTTTTGTTTTTTGGAGAGAAACACAATGAAAAACTACTAATTTAAAAAATTGTAAGCAGATGAAAAGAAAACTTCCGAATACTTTTAAAAAAATTCAAATAGGAAATTGAATAGTTTTAGATTTTGAAGATGGTAAGAAATGATCACTCCTGGGGAATATTTAAAACTTAAAGCATAAGGTCAGTATTAAAAATATACACAGAAGTAGACTAAGTTGATGGCAGAGACTTGGTGAATTGAGCTTTGGCAGATATCCAATGACAAATCATGAAAACTGTCCCCTCGAAGGACTTTAATTAAATGTTTGGCCACTAAGGGCTATCTAAACAATATGACAGTGCACAAGACAAAAACATTTAAGAATCTAGCTGGGAGCTCTTTGGAGATGTAAGAAATAAGAGTTTCTTTGAAAATTAAAGCTAGCAAAAGTATAAATAAGTGACCTCAAATAAATTAACTTTTAGTGAATGGGCTCTTTATTTTTTAAATGTTAAGAGAACTAATTTATTAACAAAGATATCTTGTCTCATAACCAAGAGTGGGAATAATATAGTCACAAAAAGTCTATATTTTACCAGTATATATGAGCAAAGGAAAAATAAACTTACAACCAGATGCAGCTGATTTATTCTTTACAGATTTTTGCCAAACTTGTATAAACTTGTATGTAAAGATTAAGGCTAACTTAATGGGATCAGCACAATCTCTACATTTTTTGATCTGGTATGCCTGACGAAGCTCTTGTCCTTTTGTTACCACACAAAGGCATTCATCAGACTGGTCTTAGCTCTCTTTATTCCTCAACAATTGTGTAATTTTGTGAGTCATTTTGTTCAATCTCTTCCACTTGTAGAAGGAACGTAGAGTAGATGATCTCTAAGGTTACTTTCAGCCTAATACTTTACACATCTAAGAAAATAATACTTTATGTAGTAAATATGCAGAACATTTTGATTATGTTTATATAAATCCATGAGATAAGGTAATACATAATTAATTAGAAAAGAACTTGGTTCCATTTTCTTTGGGTTATTTGAAACATAGAATTGAATTCAGAGATATTTAACACAACTATCCTGCCCTAAATTCAAGTTACTATTTATCTAAAGACTATGAAAATGTACATTTAACTCCAGCTGAGGATTGTATTATTTTACTATATGTTCACAACTGTTTAATTGTATCATTTTGGGGCAAATAAAACAACATGGAAGTGACATGGAGCTTAATCATTAGAAGAAAATATTAACATAAATTATGGAGATTAGGAATGGATATGATTGAACTAATTTCAATTGTTACAATTCTACTGTCATGTTTTCAATGAGTATCAAACAGGGCTGAATGACTATATTCAAAATGAGTTAAAAAATAGTAATAGTACAATGTTGCTAGAAATATTAGGAAGAAAAGAGTTTTGATTTATATTATTTTAAGAACATGTTAAGAAGTTGTGAAAGTCATATGGATGCTAATTGTCATCAAGCATTCATGGAAGATTTAGTCTCAGAATAAAGAGTTGCTTCAAAATTGGTTTGTCATTTCAAGTTAATTCTAATATAAATAACTACAGACTTCAACAACCAAAATAAAAGTCAGCAAATTCAAAAATGATCTTAAGGAATAATGTTATGAAGTCAAGACAAACATTTCAATTTTCAGAAGTAAACTCTAAGGACGAACCTGGAAATGTTTCCTAAGCACCAGCTTTCTCTGTATAAGGGGAAAAGTTGCTTCAGTTTCTATTAAGTCTTGGACTAGGGCCTATGTCTTTTACCCAATGGAAATGGAACAATAGGTTTTAGGTCTCCAGGCAGTTACATGTGGCAGTGAGTGTCAGCCCGTAAATAGCTTCACAATTCCGTGCTTCACTGCCTCTGTTGATTCTTCTACTTGGCTCTGCTCATACTATTGTTCCGCTTTCAAATGACTGTATCTAGAATCCCACACTCAAAGACTCCACATTATCTGAAGCACATTTGTCTATATAAGAGAGTATTTATTAGGTTTGCCACTAGATTGCCAACACACTTGGTGTGAAAAGCTGCCAGGCAATTAACTTTTTCATTCAGTAATTTCCAAAAATATTACCTAGATTGTAAGAAGGTCTTTTGTTTCTTTAATTAAATCAGTTGTCAGATTATATTTATTGTCTTCAGGAAGCTCATTAAAATAAAAGTAATAAAATTTTAAAAACCATCTTCGTAACTAAATGTCATATATATCATTTACATCTCAGGTAAATGCTCTCAGTCTAACTAAATGATTACTACTTGTCTGTTAGGTTTATATGTTTTTAGTTAGATTTTTCTTTGATGGACTGACATAGACAGGAATAAATAAATCTTTAACAAATTAATATTGCTTACACAACCATCAACAATAGTTAACATGAATTTCACAGAAACTCATCACTAAGAATACTCTACTAAACTAAATGGATTAAAATAAAAAGTACAGTAATAGCTTTTAAAGTGAAAATGGGTATCACACAATTCCTTAGTACAGATACATGTCTGGCTTGGAATTAACTGATAGAAGCTTTTAATTCGTATTTTCGTGTTGTGTTTATTTTTATTTTTATTTTTTTCCGGCTGTGTCATAAGTCAAATTTTCCTCTAATGCTCCTACATAAAACTATTTCCATGGTGCAAATTCTTGTTTCTTTGCAGATTCTTGTTTGGCATCAATAAGATGCCAAGCAAGAATCTTTCAGTGTCAAAGGCTGTTTCAACTTAACTGAATATTTAAATCCCAAGAATCTCCTATGAGCATCCACTAGAAGATTCTCTCTTCTTTGAACTCCTAATCATGCTTTCTACCATTCTAAAGACACTTAGAAAATTTACATTTTTCAGGTACACATTCTGTCTCCCTTTAAGAGGATAAAAATTTTGTAAGGCTATTTCATCTATTTAGCATTCTGATTGTGCTGCATGTGTTTGGTAGGTGCTAAATAAGCCTTTCCTAAAGAAATGGTTGGATGGAGAAATAACTGTTTGGTTGTAGTCATGGAGATATACACTAATTAATTTATAAATGTGACTTTTCCAGATAAGAATTTTTCTAAACCAAGCAAGATTTATAAACAATTTTTTTTTTTTTTTTTTTTTTGCTATTGCACTTTTGTTGGCTCCTAAAAGGGTATCCCTATTCTTGATTTTCTTGTCCATTGTCATAAAGCACATGGTACTGTATTGGTAGTTGAATTCAGTGACAATATCAGATTCTTAGAGTGCTAACTGGTATGTTACTTTGGTCATCAGCTGTATCATCAGAGCCCAGCTTGGGCACAGACATAGCAAAGTTTGATTTTCTTCTCTCATTATCAGTACAGAGAAGTTAATAAAGTTTGTGAGGAAATTTGTGTAATTAACCCCTCAATGCCTGGGTTATTCTGTCTGTATCATTACCATTGAAAGTCACAATGCTTCTTTAACAGATTGTGCTTTAGCATGATGCCTCCGTTTTTCCATTTTCTGTGATGATTTTATTTTGAAGAAAATTGTGGAAGAGATTGCTATTTAAGTAGAATTAGAAAAATAATGTCAATTTCTGGTAGGTGCAGAGGAGAACAGGAAAAGATAACATGAATACGATTTTCTGCTTATAAAAGTGACATCTCTTTGTAAGTTGGCAAAAGAGAGAGTAAGAAAGGAAAAAATTTCACAAGTTTACGAATGTTATAAATAAAGCACATTTGTATGTGCTTTTATGAATGAACTGACTTAACCAAAGGCCAAACTTATCTAATAACTCCATTTTTTCTAAGCACCAATACTTTCCAAAAATAAACAAATCCCTGATATGTAACAAATCCCTGATAAGGAAATTAGGATATTGAATGACATACACATACATATTTAAAGTTTGTCCATCTGGATGTTTGATTAATGGATGAATATTTAAGAAAATGTCTTAGAGAGAAACTATAGATACCCAATGTTTATACAGTAGTTCCCCCTTATCCGCAAGAGATACTTTCCAAGACCCCCGTGCATGCCTAAAACCATGGATAGTCCTGAATGCTATATGCACTATTTTTTTCCCTATACTATACATACCTATGTTAAAGTTTAATTCACAAATTAGGCACAGTAAGAGATTAACAACAACTAATAACAAAATAGAACAATTATAACAATATACTGTAATAAAAGTTATGCAAATGTGGTCTTTCTCTCTCAAAATACTGTAATATTTTCAGACCATGGGTGACCACGGGTAACTGAAACCATGAAAAGCAAAACCACAGATAAGGGAGAACTACTGTAAAGATGAAGGTGGCATCTGAAACCTGCGTGCGTAAAATTCATTTCTCCTCTTTACAATGAAGCTCAGTTCTGGTACAGGTGGGTAAAATGCCTTCAACTAGAGTCCAAGTGATCAGTAACATTAACAATTAGTCAAAATTAAACGTCATTCTATAAACGAGATACAAATTAAAGTATCAGATGTTGTCTTTCTCTCTGACTCACATACCTTAAAAATATTGTGCAATTTTTAATTAACTGACTAAATACATCCTTTTGATTCTCATTGTTTTCTTCATCCTAGAATGCATTCACTTCTAGAATGCATTCTTATTCACAAAGGAAAACATTGCTAACTACAACTGACAATTAGTTCTACAACTTGAGAATTCCATTACAATGCTTGAGCAATAATTTCTCTAGTATTTCCTCTTTGACAAAGATGAGGAAGTCTCCTGGAAGAATCATTAAAGATTACAAAGCCTTTAGATTAAAAGGCTCAACTCTAGGACCTAGTATATTGCCAGATGTTGACTAAGGTGAATGAAATAATTGACATTTGGTGTTTTAAAAAAATCTACTACTGTCCAAAACCATTCTGGTTTGCAATTAAGATTTTTAAAAAACTACTGTCACCCCAAGTTTTTGTAGACTCCAAACTGCAAAGCTACTGCACTACTATATGAGTCTTAAAAATTAGTATTTCATTAAAAAAATTTATTATGGCAATTAAAATATACTAAATTTCTTTGAAATTCAAAACTTTTAACAAAGAAAATGCACTACAAATCTGAAAGTATAGTCTTTTAAAACAAATCTAACATATTTTGGGGGTATAGGGAAAGTTAAAAAATATAACATTTCACTGGAAGACAACTTGCATAAATAAAGGAAAATATCAGTTAAGGAAAAAAGGAGCAAAGGTACTTGTGAAGCTAAAAACAGTGGGCTTCAATGTCAAATCTGTATTTACTAATGTGATATGTAAGTGCTTTGTTATTCGTACATTACTAAAATATCTAGGGACAAATACATAGAGGTAGTGCCATAAAAATAAGAAGAAAAAAGGCCAATAAAGACATTAACAGCAGTTAAAAAATAACATGAAATGGCATAGAACTAAAATTATGGCAGGTTGATAGGAAGATTTGATAAATCCCTCTACCCCACATACAAATTGTTTTTAAATAAATTTTTTAAAAAACTTAGGGAGAGTATTCAAAATAACTGATGTTCTAAAAAGAAGTCTACAGATAAATTAGCCTAAATAGAATCAACAAAAGGAGCTGAGGACATATCAGACCAGATGCACCTGCCTGGCATCTTTTACCACTCTGCCTTTCCCATATAATGGCACCATGAAGTGAAACCAGAATCTTTAGTTTCATTGTTCTTATGACATTCAGTTGACTTTCTTTGAGTCAGTCACAATAAATATTTCAGTTACTTTCTAATCTTTTTACAAAGAATGTAGGTACAAAAAGAATTTTCTGAGATGTTAGATGCTTTGGCTCTAGATGTTCAGAAAACAAGGTAACTCCTTATAAAACTGGTGTAATTTAAAGTTGCTGTGGTTTAAACCATCTCTCACTCTTTCAATTTCCCACCCATTGTAAGAGATTATTCTGAATCATCTTGCTTGTTGCAACTCCAGCTGTAAGATTAATAATGATCAACACTTTTTGGACATATTAACTTGGACATATTGATAGTCTTCAACCCTTCTTGTATATGTTAAATTTGTTGCGGATGTTTTGAGTACACACAGTACTCCCAAGAAATTCTGCTTTGATTATTGGATCAGAGTTGTTCCAAGGTATAGGTGTTTCACCTATTCCAGGTATGTATTTTATTATATTTGATAATAATTTCAAATAACCAGTATGTTTCAGCTGAGTAACCCATTATATTTTAATAAGTTTTGTTAAATGCTATGGGGAAATCAAAATAATTCTAAAATGTTGCTACCAACTTCTAGCAAGTAAAACTTAGCTGTAGAGACAGATAATAAATTCTTGACAGTATACAGGACAATAATAGTTGGTGACAAAATAGCAAGTAAGTGTTAACATACAGAGTGTGGTAAAGTCACAGTGAAAAGAGAGTACAGTAACCTGAGAGGAGCAGGGAAGACTCAGCAGAAGTTAAAGAAATCAAACTGAGTTTGACGATGCAAAGGGTTCGAGTTAGTGGCATTGAGAGAAAGGTGGTGTATAAGTTGAGGAAATGGTAGGAGCAAATGCACAGAAACAAAAAGAAACTATACTATATTTGGGGGACAGGATGTAAAGTTTGTAAGGATAGGTTGGGATAGTCTAAATAACTGGGCAACAATATTGGAATTTTGTGAGGCACTGGGGGGGGTGGTGGTGAAAGACCTTGGGTAGCGGGTAATGTCATGAAATTGTATTTTCGCATGATTAGCCTGGTGATGCGTACACTGAATTCTGGAAGTGGGGAGAGATGGGGGCAGGAAGACTAGCTGGAGGGACTCTGAATGAGTTCCTGTGGGCATTCATGAGAGTGAGAGTACAGTGGAATATGTGGCTTTCCTTTCTTCCTTTATACCTCATACTTAATTTTTAGTATCTACAAAGAAACTCATAAATCCAAACAGAAAAGCCATCCTAAAAAAAGGTGCAAAGAGAGGGATTTGGAACTTGATTTCTAAAGAAAGAGCCATCAAAGCTCTGTTAAAAACTAATTTGATTCCTGAAGTAGTTGCCACATAGTGTCAAACTACCTAAAAGTGTGAAAGTTGAGGAGAGAGAGAAGAAGAATTATAAAGTAAAAAAGTACATTATAAAAATCAGTCCTTATTCTGAAGGGACAAGGTTTGATTATATTATTTTCAGTTTTTCTTCTCCTTAGGCTAGTCTGAAATTCAATCTCACACAAGTGGTTCCTTTGAGCAGATAAGCCATACAGACAGATACTGGCATCAGCAGCAGCTTATCACATTCAACAAAGTTTTCAGTGTGTCAGAAACAAAGGCCCTTTTGTAATTGCATATGCAGATAGATTTTTCAGAATCACTCGTGCTTGTTATGATTCATCTGATTCCCAGTTACTTACTATATTTTTAATTCCTAAGGAGCCGTTTTTCTCTGGGAGAGTGGCTTGAAGGTAAAGACATCTAGATGACAGGGATTTTAATGTCCTTAAAAAAAAGACACATTTTAAATCTTTTCTTCACAAAATGATCTTTGGATTGAATGCATTGCATTATTTTATCTACTACCTCTCAATACATTTTTAAAAATGTCTCCCAGCTGCCTTGTAAAACACAAGTCAAGAGTCTGTAAGTTCTTTATGTTCAATAGTACGCTGATCAATTCCCTTGCATAGTTGCAAAATGTTTAGTGGTGAAGATAGTATTATCTCCTAAAGGCTGATGGAACTGAAAGAGGACAGAATTCTGTATCAGTTTAACAAAGACTCAGAACATTGGTACTGGGATCATGGTGTCTAGAGGATGTTTTGGTTAAGCTAAATTTCATAAGGAACGTCATGATAACTCATTCTCTCCAACACCAATTCAACACTTGGCTAATGACTTAAACACAAAACTGGCAGGTACGTTCAGTACCAAGACACAGAATATCATCAGCCTTCTATTAGTATAGAAAGCTACAACCTTAACACTTGGTTTAGATTCTTGCAAAATTAACAATCACCTTTTTCTATGAATCCAAAGCAGATTAGTTCATTGGAATACCACTGAAAAGCAAATTAATTCCATAACACTCAACTACAAATATCACAGAACTAGAGGACATCTATTTTCTGCTAAAGTTATATTACATAAATGAAATACCATGAACCACTTTCACTACTGCCAAACACACACACGCACGCACACACACACACAATGCTTTAGTTTTAAAAAGTTCGACTTTGCTCCTATTTAAGACAAGGTGTAAGATTTTTCTTCAGAAGATTGCGTACCTGATGAGGTAGCACCTCTGGGTTGCTATCTTTATACTGTAAAGGTCTAAGCTTGGCTGCTACCCATTAAAAACATGTGACTTAGTGCTGTTTCATTGTACTTGTTAAGAATTAAATTTAAAACAAAGGGAATTATTTAAGGGCTTTAATATCTAGAGTAAGAAATAGAATCAAACTCTAATGTAATTCTAGGATGGCAACTTATGAATATATGAAAAAAAATAATTACATAAAAAATCCAGGGATTATTATACTATGGCTGGAAATTAGACTACATGTCTCTAGCTTCAATATGCTTCAGTAAGGCACTCTATACAGCTTTTGCTCTGTTTTCAGTGTATTTGCCTCATTCATTAATTCATCAAACGTTAATTGGTTAACTCTCAGGTGCCCAGCTCCTGGAGTACTAGTAACTGGGGATACACAGATGCATGAGACACCTTTTCTGCCTTCAAGAAACTTACAGTTTAGTTGGAGAGACAGTCAAGTAAACAAATCATTGTAATAGAGTGAGACATGCTAACAGATGCTTGTACAACGGGGCTGTGATGATAGATAAGATGTACTTGCTTGGGAATTCAAGGAAGGCCTCAAAGAAGAGTGGTGTGTGAGCAATATTCTGAAAAAAGAATTGGAGTTTCCAAGGCAGATTCAATAAAAATCAATGAAAAGACATGAAAAACTGTTATGTGATCTAAGTGACTAAGATTCAGGTGTTATTCACAAATAATACCATGCTCCAAATACATTAGTGTAGCAGAGGACAGACAATGCGAGGCTATAAATATGATGCAAAGTAGTGACCCAGGAAAATTTGTTTAGCCCCGTTTTCAATGTATAAAATACAGATTAAAAATACGGATTCACAGTGTTGTTGAGGAAAGTACAGGAACCTGTTATGTAAGTTTAAAGCATCTAACAAACATAACCTACATAATTATATACCAATTTTTATCCAGTGAGTATAGACGTAGAAGTCGCTTAATTATAAAGATGTGCTTCTTAGAAACAAAAAAGTCCAGAGGCAAATTTTCACATTCTCCTTTAATATAAATATTATTTCAGTAATATACAATAAGGTCTCTTTACATTATTGCCATTACTGCCTATATTCCTAATCAAGTATTAAACAAAGGGATCCATGATAAAGCACAGATCATATTTGGGACACATCATTTACAGCCAGAGAGCCTCTGAACAGATTACTATCTCTGCACTCTCACAGAGTACATATGTTATTAATTTTCCCAATAACTATATTTTATTTCTGAGCTCATATAATTGCAAGTACGATTATTATGTCATGTGAAAATTATTTTTCTCTTCCTTTTTATTTTATTTTTTAACAGTTTACTAACATATTTATTGCAATGCAATCTTTCATACTTACCCCCACCCACATATTGTCAGTCTAACAAATGTTGTAGTCTGTCTGGTGGAATGCCATGGTAATAGAATCAATACTCAATTCCATAATAAAGATATTTGCATAAGCTGCTTCTTGAAATTGATGTGCAATGAATCTGACACAAACCCAGCACTTGGCAAGAGCCTGCCAGATGGTATTCTTCTCTGCCTCCATCTTCAAGAGCATCTTCTTGAAGCCAAAGTATAGACTGAACACAGAGAACTTCCAAAGGAAGTGCTGAATCACTATACCTAGTGTCGCTGCCAGAGAAACGGGCCCTTGGTATAACTACTGATTTACTGATCAGTGCAGTAGACAATCTATTGTGTTTTTGCTGCCCTAAATTCACTCCCCCTACTTTTAATGTGAATACACTATTTTGCTTTGGAAAAACAATCTTCTCAACTTTTAGCCCATGATGTTTCTATGGAGCTGGTCCCATCCCCAGTGCTAGGGTAGACATGTGATTTGGGTCTAGGTCAATCAGAATATCACTCTCCTCATCCATGTGATTGGTTCAGATATATCCCTGTGACCCCACTGGAGCCCATGATACTGTGCTAGAATGGCTGTCAGGTGCTGTATTGTAATCAAAGAAGGGAGTATGCGTCTGGAACAGAAAGGGAGTCCAAGAGATAGAGAGAGCCAAACAAAGCCCTGATAACCACATCTGACCTTGTATTCAAGACATGCCAGATGAAATTCCAAACTTTTCAGATACCTAAGCCAATAAACTTCTCTGTGCTTCAGGCTAATTTGGGTCAGGCTTTCTGTCACTTGCAATGCAACTAACAAATACAATCAATATTAACAATTTATGCCTTTTCCCTGTTACTAGCAAGAAAATAACTTAGCCTATTTCTTGACTGTTGCTTCCCTGGCTGCCCTTGATTTGCTGAGTCCCTCTTGCATATCCATGCCTGGCTCCTCCTAATTATGAGCTTCTACCTCTTACCTCCAAACTGCTAACTCATATGCTGTCAGTGACTGTGTAAGAAATAGGTTATGCTTACTGACAACTAAATGGTCTTTCATGTGTCCTGACTTTCATTACTTACTCTGCTCTCCTGTTAGCTTACCTGCCTTGAAGCCCCTTTCAAGTGACACTATAAAAAGTCACTTTTAAGGTATATCCACAGCTTGTTTTTCTGTTTTCTGGTTTACTGTTGAATTATACATGTCATCATAGGTGTCTTTCTCCTCACTAGTACTTTTATTTTCAAAGGGTATTTTGTCCTTTTACACTGGGAGCTCTGTTAGGATAATATTCGGATATGTTTTTACTAGATTCTCTGGAAGAAGAGCTCACACTGCACTGGGTTAAGTGCATTTCCTTTGTTGAGTGGCAACAGCAACCTTCCTTAAGAAATTAAGCTTTGCCTTTTTTCTCTTTTCAACAGCACCAGTAGGATGCTTTCTTTTGAAAAGATGAGTATCTGGCATATAGAAAAACAACTATTTGTAGTCAAAGCTTGAGGCTTCTGAGGACTTTTGTGGGCATCCTATATAAATCCAGTGAGTTGGAATTAACTGCTCTGTCCTTGCATAAATGAACAGAAAGCCTGTAAAGTAATTCTTTGCTAATCACAGCAAATTAGTCTTAGATTCTACTGACATGGAAAGATTCTAACTGGCATCAAGCCTGAGGACTAGTAATAATTATATTACTATGGATTTCAAAGTGTCAATATTTACATGCCTTAGTAAGATGTAATTTTTACTGAAAACAGAATGACTAAGTTTTACCCAACATTGTGATACTCTGATTATTAACATACTTTTGGATTTGATAAATATACATCTTCTTGTTTGGGGCCATAGTTGAGAAGTCCAGAAACATTTCCCATTAATCTCTCTGTTTTTAAAACTCCCGAGATGCTCTTATTCTTTCGCCTGTCATTTGATGGTGTTTTGTAATTCATAATGGCTTTATTTTATACATTTATTCAAAAAGTAATTATGGCACCCATCTTTTAACTGGATAGTAGAGATACAATTATGTAACAGGGGAAGGGGTGGTTCCTTTCCTTATGAAACTCACATCCTAACAAACGCTCAGATAGATAATTGCTTCATTAAAGTTTAAAGGAGTGCAACTACTGTGCAACTATAAGATAAAATTTATTATTGTTTAAAATGTATAACCAATCCACAAGTTACCTATGCATGTGGCCCATTAAAAATGTTCATTTAAGAGTTCACTACACAGACTATACCAAACAGATCTTCTATCAGATGGGAACTTACCCCTTTTTTTTATCTTTGTCTCTCAAGTCAGCTTTCAGTACAGAAATAAATACTGGCCTCAAGGAAGGAAATGATCAAAACGAATGAAGTACAGGTAAAGCATCTGACATATTTGCCTTTGCGATTATGAGAGATATCTAATTAATTAAGACCATTCAGCACTTGACAAAGCAACAATTGATTTCAAAATGCAGAAAGGATGAATTCGTAAAGAAGGTTCTGAAATCAATCAGCCATCCAATCAATCAATAAATTAAGTAGATTCTCTCTTCACCCCTACCGTATTCCTCTTTCAATACAAATGAGTGCATTTTGAGAAGTAAATTTTGAGAAGGGAGAAATCACAATTGTTTGACTCCTGTGGAGTAACAGAAATGAGATAATCAGAGAAAGGCAGGGATGGTGGCTCCTATTACAGTAAGCATTTGTCCAAAAGATGCAGCTGTACATATCCCACTGTAATCCTTGAATTAAAAAAAAAAAAAAAAGTGATGACCAAGTTTTGAGAACACTAGTTTGTACTCTGAAGCTTATAAGTCGGCAATCATGTTATAGGATGGTGTGTAAATGCAGGGGAAATTTCTTTTTGAATATTTGCCCTCAACAACAGCTGAGAAGAAATTCACATGAAGTTATTCTTTTGTTTAATCTTCAAAACTTTGGAGTCCGTTTTATCTGATTTTTAGAACTGCTGCCATGTAGTATTCATGTAACCAGAGGAAAAAGAAAGTTTCAACTACTTTAAAATTAAGCCTATTTCAAAAAAGGAAAGAACTGTAAATATTCTAGTTAACTCAAAACCATTAAAACTTAACTACCCAAATTTATTTATCAAAATCAAATACAAATAAGTGATATTATGTACAGAAAGTACTAGTAGCAACTGTAATCCTTTCATTCTCTTTATGATAGTTATTAAATAAATGATTAATATTTGTTCTTATAAATTCTTATGTTGAATTTATAATATATATCTATTTCTGTGCAAAACTAAAAATTATGTTTGAATTAATTGCTTTTACTCTTAATAGTATTTACAAATAAAATATTTTAATATGTTAGATCTAAATACCTTTTACAAAAAAACTGATTTATTTAGAACTGTTAATTTGTTTTATTTTGGAATACTTAATTAAAATGATTTTGCTTCTTTGAATAATTAAATCTACATCACTTGGAACAGAATTTCCACAAAATTGTATATGTATGTGTATATACACTTCTGAAAATGTCCTCAAAAATTTAAAAAATTTAAAGTCTATGCTTAAGTAATTAAAAGCATTATACATACTTTCAAAAAATTATTAAACATTTTTCATCATCAGAGAGCAACTAAACTACACAAACTATAATCCTGATGATTTCAGTCATGGCAAGTGCAATGTAGAACTTTTAAAATATATTATATTAATGAAATTAGCATAACATTGTACATATGTAACTCATATAATCCTCACCACAACACAAGGAAAAGAACTCATTTGTCCGCATTAATATATTCTAAATGATGGAGCTGCTATTTAAACCCAAGAAGTCTGAACCCAGAGTTAAGCATGACATGTGTGTGGACAGTGCGGAAAGTGAAATAATTTACATAAGCTATATTTTAATGGAAAAGTGGGAAGAATCAATGTTAAATGGGAATATTGTAAAACATCCTTACTAAACAGGCTAGACTGGACTATTTACCCTAGGTGGATCAATCTGTGAGTTATTGATACACAACCTGTATACTTATGTACAAGTTAACCCATGGTCAATGTAAATACGGGTGTGGGGGGGTTGCTATGTATAGCAGGAGTGTGTATGATGCAAAGAATGCAAGATTGCATTTGAGATAAAAATAGATTAATTTCACTCTTCAAGTATTGCAAGGGGTCTTAATAAAAGGATACAAAATCCTACTGTATATAAAACAGGTGACAGTGCCCTCTTGAGGATGCTATTGAAATCTGACACCAGCTACCTACTCGGAAATTCCACAGGTGAAATTGATTTAATCTCAGGTATCATAGAAATCACTGTGCTTCATTTTGATCAATTTTAAGAACAATACAAGTGCCATGAAAGAACTATTCATATAGATTCTTCAAATTTTTTCTCAAAAGTCAGCCTATGTAATACTTATTATCAAATTAATGCAAGGATTAAATGGAGTAGTTCTGGTTTCCATAACTGTGACAAAGACACGTTGCAATTATCGAACATACAGAGAACATTATGGCTTGGTACTGATGATTTAAACCCCAAACATTCTAATAACGTATATCCATACAACGCCGTAGCATATCAGGAATTGTATTTGACAAAAGATTCTAAATAGACAACCATCGTTTGCATCATCTTGCCATTCTGCTTCTCATGCTATGACTTCTAACAGTAAGGAATGTAGTGGCCAGTCTGAGTGTTTTATGAATTTCTTAATTTAGTTCTTTGGTCTAGAACCTGTATGTTTCCCACAGAAATCATTCTCTGGCTCTTCATTTTGTCCCCTGGGGACAATATGCATGTAAGCACGCATGCAAGCGCACACACGCGCGCACACACACACAAACACTTTTACAATTCTTTCCTGAAACCTGACCTGATAGAAGGTTTGCAATGGAGATACAATTACCCACAAAACAACTTTGGAGTAATCTAAAAAGAATAGTGCAAAGAAAAAAGAGAACACACATACACACACACACACAAACACACACACACAAACAAACACACACACACACAAACACACGTACACCAGCCTAAATTTTATCAGAAAGACAGATTCAAATATTCCACTTGGGAAAAAGTATCAGAAGTTAAGAAAGCAAGAAAACAGACTTTAGAGCTCAAATACATTTTCCTTCTTGAAGTGACAGTAATTCCTCTGTGTCACCACTGTCCTAGAAGTAATTTATAAAAAGCCTTGAAATTACAAGTTACTCATTTTATAGGGTGGCTTACTTCCTAAAAAATTCAATTGGTTATTCATATGTCTGCTAGGCTATGATAGAGATATGAAAGAGGTGAAAGTAAAAACAAAATAAAACCAAATAAAATAAAATAAGGTAAGATAGAACAAAATAAAACAAAATAAAATAAAATAAGATGCTTAGAAGCGAGTCCCCAAACCCTGAAAGCTGGGTATTAACCATGAGGTAGAGGAGTGAGGGGCCAAAAAGTCACAGTGTGTCCTTTGTTCATTTGAACTTCGGTACGGGAAAATGGACAAATATGTAAAAGTAACTAACATTTACACTACTCCCTCCCCTAAAAAAAAAAAAAGGAGAGAAAGCTACGGTGGATCTTATATTTATTTTCACAAGAAACTACTCTAAGCTAACTAAAAATAACCAATTAATTAACTTAGACATTCCTGTTGTAATTGTTTGTTAAAACTTCAAATTATATTACTAAAAACACTTTTTTTGTTTTACTGCTCAGCCGATGAAATAACTCTTTAGCATAAAAGCATGGCAGTAATTTATTATCTCACATATATTAAATAATTATCTTCATAAAGTCCAGATAAAATACATAAGATTGAGAGTCTTTGGCCCTATAGCATGAGAAAACACAGTAACATCCATCAACAAAATATAAAAGCAGTGTCCTGTTAGTCTGCTTTATGCATGCTTACTGCTGATAATTAAATTTAAAAAGAAAATGAGAAAAGAGAAGGAGCCATAACACATTGTTGTCACAATCTCTATTTTTCTGGAGATAGAAAAAAAAAAAATAAAGGAAAAAAAACCACAGATACAGTGTTAAGATGTGTACTCAAAGTTACACCTTTTGGCTTCTCTGGGCACCTCTACACACCCTAGCATGTACAAAAATTCTGCAGGCCACTTTGTTCATCTTGAGAACACCTGGCCTCTGCACAACCTGCTAACTTCCTGCCTCCCTCCAAAATGTGGCATATGTTGTATTCCATGAACCCTTTGATTATTTGTCTCAAGGGTAGGCATCGCTATCACTTACTCACATATCTATGTATTTATTTAAATAGGCAGATATTTTGCCGATTAAAGAGAGCGCCACTTTCAGGCATGAGTTACATTTGAGGCTGCCATCTTCCCTCCTTTCCCTCATCATTAGATATCCTTAGAGAAATGTAAATTACATCCGACAATCTCCCATTCAATTACAAGCTCCTCGCACTTTGGCCTATGCCTTTACCATGCCAAAGTCACTGTCTTGAAGGCTTACAATGACATACTTTGTAAATTCAATAGCCTCCTCAGGCTTCACCCTCTTTCAACCTCCTGAAAAAATATGTATTGAGACAGGTGATGTCTCATTGCCTTCCTTTATATCACACTTTTTTGATTTTTCTTCTTTGAATGTTCTTTTTGTGTCCCCCCTAACCCCCCACCAAGCTTAACTGTTCTCCATGATATTTTTTTCTGTTCTTTATAGTTTTTATCTCAGCGATGTCATGGCTTCAAATATCACTTCTATGAGGATGGTTTGTGTATTTATATTTCTAAACTTTGTCTGAAATTCCCATTCTTTATTCTCTCTCCACTCCATATTCTTTTGGTCATTTGTGTCCTGTTAAAACATTCTACACTTTCAAATATTATTGGCAAAGTTAAATATATCAACTTGCCTCCACGTCATTCCTCAATTCTCTGTTCTTTAAATATTTTAATAGACATCTAATCACCAAGCATTTTCCTGGAAACCTCCCTTTAATTTGTCCTTCTCAACAAATTAGCATCACATTTTGTACATTTTATTTCTTTACTATCTTTCTATGTGCAACTTCTTCTTAAATTCTGCTACTGCTACCTTGTTCATACTCTATGTGTCTTCCTTACGGAATATTATAATAGCCTTTTAAATCATCTTCCTCCTCCTGTCTTGTCTCACCCCACTCTATTCTGTATACTACTGTCAGATTAGTCTCCCTAAAGCTGAAACATGTTCAGCAACTTGCCATTGCACATAAGTTAAAGTCCGATTGTCTTATCTGGCATTCAAGACCTTGTATATTCTGGCTCCATTTTACCTTTCCAATATTTTGGATGCCCAGTGCTCATTCAATTTGTTATACCGGCTGACACAATTTTAGTGTTTTTTCCCACATTTGTTCATCTTTTCAAAATATTCCTGCCTATTGGAATGCACTTCCTCAATGTTCATATATCCAAATTCTATCTTTTTTTTTTTCCTGGAGGTGGATGCCACTTTATGAGAATCTGTTTTATCTTCTTGCATAGAGATAATACGAGTACTCACACTACTTTAAGCCACTAACTTCTTTATGTGCATTATTTTGCTGAAAGCAATCTCTTTTTTATGTTATCCATCATTGAATATTATCTGTATTTCTCTTATGGTAGTTACTACACTTTGCTATGTATCTTTCATTTTTGTGTAACACGAAAGATAATTTTTGCTTATATATACATTTATTTTTGTGTAATTTTCTCTCCCTAAACAGTAAAATTCTTGGGTTCAACATTCATACGTGATTTTTTCCCAATGCTTAACACAGTGCCCCAAAGAAAATAAGCTAGCAGTTAATTTACAAATCTCCCTTTACTTGAAATAATCTGCATAAAATATATACCCATATGTACATATATGATATTTTGATGAATTATTGCAACACAATTTATCGAAAAAGTCAAACATTCTTCACATCAACATAAATAACGATCATCAATGCAGCACACAAAGATCAGAAGAAGATTGGATACTTCTGTTGAAAAAAAAGATATGGTTGGTCTTTGTAACAAGACTATCTGGCTCATTGCTTTTAATCTAATAATTTGATGATTACCAGGAAAAGCATCACTAAGCTTGGCTATCCTTCTATCTTACCTAGAAAATAGGGAAGAGAGAAAGTGAATCACTCAAACAAACAAACACATGAATAAAAATCAAGCTTTGATAAGAAGAATGAATATTCTGTGGTTGTTGGATGGAATGTTCTGTAGATATCTGCCAAGTCCAATTGGTCTAAAATGTTGTTTGGATCTTGTGTTTCTCTGCTGATTCTTTGCCTAGATGATCTGTCCATTATTGATAGTGGGGTGCTCAGTTCCCCTGCTATTATGGTATTAGTGTCTATCTCATTTTTTAGGTCTCATAGTGTTTGCTTTATTAATCTGGCTGCTCCAACATTGGGTGCATATATATTTATGATTGTTATGTCTTCTTGATGGATAAATCCTTTTATTATTATATAGTGACCTCCTTTATCTCTTTTTATGGTTTTTGGTTTAAAGTCTATTTTATCAGATATGAGAATAGCTACTCCGGCTCATTTTTCATTTCTCTTCGCATGGTATATCTTTTTCCATCCTTTCATTCTTAGTCTATGTGTGTCTTTATAGGTGAGGTGAGTCTCTTGAAGGCAGCATTAGTTGGGTCCACTGTTTTAATCCAGTCAGTCTGTGTCTTTTGAGTGGGGAATTTAATCCTTTTACATTAAGAGTTGTTATTGAAAAGAGTTGATTTACTCCTAGCATTTTATTGATTTTTGTTTAAATGTCTTAAGTGTCTTTTGTTCCCTTCTTTCTGATTTACTGTTTGTGTTCTGTATTTGTTGGTTTCTTTGGGTGGTAGATAAACTTTTTTTTTTCTCTCTTCATTGTTAGCATTTTTATTTTATGGTGGGTTTTGATTTTTCTTGAGTTTTTATGACAGTGGTGGTTATTTATCAGGTAGGAAGGTTCCTCAAACAATTGCAGATAGATCCACCATATGACCCATCTATCCCACTGCTGGGAATATACCCAGAGGAATGGAAATCATCAAGTCGAAGGTATACTTGTTCTCCGATGTTCATTGCAACACTATTTACAATAGCTAAGAGTTGGAACCAGTTTGAATGTCCATGATCAGATGAGTGGATATGGAAAATGTGGTATATCTACACAATGGAATAATGTCTTAAGTGTCTTTTGTTCCCTTTTTTCTGATTTACTGTTTGTGTTCTGTATTTGTTGGTTTCTTGGGGTGGTAGATAAACTTTTTTTTTCTCTCTTCATTGTTAGCATTTTTATTTTATGGTGGGTTTTGATTTTTCTTGAGTTTTTATGACATTGGTGGTTATTTATCAGGTAGGAAGGTTCCTCAAACAATTGCAGATAGATCTACCATATGACCCAGCTATCCCACTGCTGG